>NC_057941.1:6552500-6652500 GCF_018555375.3 Anguilla rostrata
GGGAGAAGTATGCCTCAATTTAAGGTAAGATTTGAATAAGTCATGCACAGGCATTCTGGATTTAGACATGCATTCAGAGGAGCTTTGTACACTGACACAATATCTCATTCCTGTTCACTGGTTTCAAAACACTGAGCAGACAGAAGTATTTCTGAGCTTTTTGTTTCTTTTTCATTCTGTTCCGTTTCAACATCCATCCAAATCTCAAAATAATGAGAAATTTTTAGAATGTTTGATAATTCGAATTACAACTGATTGAAGAAAAGGAATGTGATGTATTTAAATTACAAATTTTTCATTCAGAGCACCTCATTATTATTATCTATTTTACTAGCTTTTACTATTATTATTATTATTTGTTGTTATATTATGAAGAAGAAAAAGAAGAAGAAGAAACATACATGTATTTGGCCTTATCCTGCATTGACAACATGTGTTTGTCTTTCTCAGGCAGCAAATAAATGCAATCCACTGCTTTTAATACAAAAGCTGTCCAGCTGCTTCTTTCTTAATGTATTTTCCTTTTTGAAAATTATGAACTCTACCTGTACGTATTGTCTGTTGAACAAAAAGTAAACCAAAAAATCTTATAAATGCCCTCAAGAGGTGGGGATAGCTCTTTTTTTGGTGTGAGAATAGAATTATATTTTCAGCTCACAGCAGCTTGCTATTTTGGTCATAGCTTTTAATTATGATTGGTGTGTTATTGTTCACCCGAGCATAACAAATTGCCATTATGTTGTTTGGCTGAGTCTAATTTAATTGGCATATTGTCACAAAAGTAATTATCTGTCATTTATATTGATGCCATAACCACAAGTTAGAGGTGCACCTGCTGCTGCCAGCCAGGCTAAGAATAAATAAAGATCCAGCCCGGTCTCCCTCTCTCTCCCTCTCTCTCTCTCTCCGGCTGGGGACTCGTTATTCCACAGCTGAGCAGCGCGCTTAGCTGCGGCTCCCTTGCAAATCTGCCTTAAAAACCTCCAGGCGTGGCCTGTGTGCAGAGTACGCATTACGGGATTCACCCAGGGTGAACCCCCCTGGAGACGCCGCCATTGATCAAGCCCCCATTCCCCAGCAGCCCAGGCAGAGAGGCCACAGGGCTGGATTGTTTTAAGAGCCAGAGCCAGAGCCGGAGCCGTGGCAGAACTGGGCCGCCTCTCATCCGCCGCCCCGCCCCCCACCCCCCCACGAGGCCCCTCCCAGACCTGCGTCACGAGGCCCCTCCCAGACCTGCGTCACGAGGCCGCTCCCTGACCCGCGTCACGAGGCCCCTCCCTGACCTGCGTCACGAGGCCCCTCCCAGACCTGCGTCACGAGGCCGCTCCCTGACCTGCGTCACGAGGCCGCTCCCTGACCTGCGCCACGAGGCCCCTCCCAGACCTGCATCACCAGGCCCCTCCCGACCTGCGTCACGAGGCGCCCCTCCCAGACCTCATGAGGCCCCTCCGACGCTCCAGGCCCCTCCAACCGCGCCCAGCCCTCCGTCGCCTCCGAGCCGCCCAGGCATTAAAGATTGAAGGCAGGAGGCCTTGGCGGGCTGAGCAAAATGGAGGCCACAGCCCTCTCAGCCTCATTATCTCCGGGCGCAAACCGGAGGGCTAGCCAGAGGGCGGGGCCGCGACGAGGGCGGGGCCGCGACACGGGCAGGCGCTCACCGTGACCCCCCCCATCCCCCCCCCCTGTTTGCCTCCTCGGGGCGTTCGAAGCCACCGCTACACGCCGTTCAAAAAGAGGATTAAAAATAACACGCTTCTGAAAGGAAAAAGCCCTTCCTTCCTCTCCACTCTCCTCACAGCCGTTTTTGGTGTGTTTCGATTGTTCGTTCTCCAGGGGCGGGCTCTCTAGGGGCGCCGCGGCCGGATGGTTCCTGTCAGCGAGAACGGCACAGTGTTCAGACGCTGCAGCTTTGGGAGTCCGGGGTATTTTTCTCACACCGAACGTGGGCGTGCTGCTTTTTTTTTGTGTGTCTTCTTTGTGTATCCGTGTAGGACAATCTGTTGGGCACATGAGGGTAACCGAGGATGTTGTTTCGGGATTCCATGTAACCGCACTGGATTTTGGGCAGGCTCCATGTAGAGATGAATTGGGTGCTCTCCAACTGAAACCATTCGGCCCTACTCCACTGTGAGAGTGGGCAGTCACATTTAAATGGCTACACTTCAAAGAATTGTAACCCACATTAAGTAGTCAATAACTGCATAAGGTTTTGGGAAACCCACCAATTGATCTCTTTTCTTTCTACCTTGCAGTTTAATTCACATCGTTGTCTGTGGAGAATAAATCCACATTATTTATGATCATCAAGAATAAACCTACCACAGTCAGGAGAGGGTTGGGTGGAGAAGCTTACAAGCCTCCATTACTGAGAATCGCTACCATAATACCCACCTGTCTTGGCCACAGATGAAATAGTTCAGGCTAAGCGCAATTTTACAATATAATATCATCTACTTTCCAGCAAGCATGCCAAAGATTCTTTTCATGTTTACAAAGCACATTTCAGTCTGCCTTTATGAGGACTTCATCCTGCTAGCACAGGGGTTAGGAGCTGAGAGGAACAGACCAGCTCCCTGGAGAGCCAGTTTCTGCACAGATGACTCCAGGCAGAGCAGGAGCTTTGCACAAAGTGTGTTTGCATACAGCATATTGACATTGGGGCTCTAACAAGCGAAGAAGACCGTTGAGGAACACAACATTTCTTGTCATGGCTATCAGGGGAAGGAGACTTTAGAATTCTCTTTTCATCACATGATAACATTAAAAATTGAAAGCAGAAGAGGAAGAAGATGATGATTAAGCAGCTTTTATTAATTATGGTTTTAAATAAATAATGCAGGTCTCTATTCTTCCCCTGTCTCCCTCCTCCTCACTCACTCACTCTCTCACACACACACACACACACACACACACACACTCATACTCACTCATATACATACATACATACACACACACACTGGTACTCATCATATACATACATACATACACACACACACTCACTCATACTCAATAATATACACACACACACACACACTCATACTCACTCATATACATACATACATACACACACACACACACACACTCATACTCACTCATATACATACATACATACATACACACACACACACACACTCATACTCACTCATATACATACATACATACACACGCACACACACACACACACACACACACTCATATCACTACATACATACACACCACACACCACCACCACCACCATACACAAGGCACCAACACACACACACACTCACTCATACTCACTCATATACATACACACACACACACACACACACACACACACACGCACGCACGCACGCACGTACACACGTACACACACACACGTGCACAGAGCCCCAGCATCTGCTGCACATCTGATTGGCCTTACAGGGAGGAAGGTAGGATATGGTAATGCCAGGCTGTGGAAGCTTACATTATTGTCCCCTGAGCCAACGACAGTGCATTTGTCTTTAAATAAAATACAAAACATTTTTGTCTCAGCTCAGTGAAGCGACGAAGATTAAAAAACAGCATATATTTATCTTTTTAAGCTGGTGATATTCCATTGGTTGAGAAAAATCATTAATTATCCGCATGCTAGTGTTATAGATGTTGAGCAAATATAAAATGCTTAAAAACAGACACTGTGAAGAAAATGTGGCCATGCTTTACACAAAGCATGTGCACAGACTTCTTTAAAACAGCACAAATGTCAAGTATTCAAAAATCAATAACAAGCATATTAGCAGGAATTTTGGTCAAAAGGCAGATCTCAAATCAAGTGACATTACAAATATTTAAGAATGGAATTTCACGTAATACGTGACCTTCAGAAAGATCTGCATTGGCTTATGAATTATTTAAATAATGTTACAGTGTGGTAATGCAGGCTTTACGAATGCAGTATGTGAAGTCTGACTTTTTATCAGAAGACAAAGTCAACATAATATTACTCTGAATGAGCCCTTATGAATGGCAATTTAATGCCTTCTGTTTTCATATATTACCTAAGTATATGTCAGTTCTAAAAAACTAAATATTTTATAGAAGAAATTGCATAAACTGCATAAATTCCAGCCTGCGCCATCCTAGGTACAAGCCCAGTTCCTGTACCATTACACAATCTCCTGTCCCATGGCATGACTTGTAATTATTTCTCAAAGTGACTGGAGAAATGGTCGTGTATTTTTCCCCATGTTTTCTTGCGCAATGTTGGGTGGCCTGCAACCTCGCCTGTAGTTTGATGTCGACGCCGTACAATGTGATGTCACTTCTTCTCTCGCTCTCCGACAAATTTAGCAGAGGACGATCAGCTCGTGAGCAATCTCCTCCCAGCAATCAACGGCATCTGACACGTCTTTGTCTCCGGATTTACCCCCAAAGCACGACGCCTGAACACTCGTGGACGCAGGCTGCTTAACACGTCCTCAGCTTTGTGCGATCTCATTTTATACCTTTCTCTTTTCTGCATTGTAATTGTCGTCCGGGCATTGACGTCGCCGAGCCTTTAAATCTTCCAGATTTATTGTTTGATAAAGTTGCCAAGGGATTTCAATGCATCTGTCAGGGGCTCTTTCTCAAAAGGAGCGAGGCCTTCCTTGACAAATTGCGTTCTGAAAGGCAATTCCTTCTACAGGGGGGGAAATAAGAGCATTTGACAAGACAGGAAGAGACTCATCTTGGAGAGAGGGGGGGAATAAATAAAATAAAAAATGAAAAAAAAAAAAAAAAAAAGAGGAGCGCCCTCCTTTTTCTTTCTGGGCCAGACGGGCGCTGTTCAGTCAGAGTTGAGGTTGTCAGTGATAATCTTATCTGGCTATGACGGGTAGCAGAATGGGACAAAAGAGGCCCTGGCAGGCTGGAGGCCTGATGGGCCACTGATTGCACAGCTGTCCAATAGCGAGAAATGATGAATGACGTGTGTCCTGCCCTCTGCCCTCAACCATCAGTAGACCGAAAACAACGGGAACTTCACGATAAGAGGCGACAGCTTGCGGTTGAAATTTTAACTATATGCTGTACGGAGAAGGACACGGCAAGGCTGCTACTGCACATCTCCTCCATACTGTCTGCAGCCCCTTTGGTGGGGCAGAATGCTTCTTTCATTTGTTGATTTGCATTTTGATTTTTTTTCCCGTGGAAAAATAAAGCATTTTATCACGTTTATAAAATTATTATTATACAAAGTGTATTATAAAGAAAGAATTTATTTGACAAGAAGAATTTTAACTGTGCCCTTTGTAAGACATTTAGTCTGCAGGAGCACCATACAAGATAACCACAATGATTACTAAAATTATTTGATTACCTCTGGCTAACCAAAACTTAACTGGAGAGAAGTCAAGGAACTAAGAATAGAAATGAAGGTAAACACAACATTTTACACACCAAGATTAATCTATGCACACATCAGCATTATCCCAGTAAAAAAAAAAAATCATTATTGACTTCACCCATATGTCATATTGATTATTCCAAATCATATTTTTAACTGGTCTCCTGGACTACACAGTGGATAATTTTGTAAATGCATTGAAAATGCAGAGAAATAACATTACGAGAGGCTTGGTTCCAGCCGAGCCTTCTGAAATTCCACTACCAGTAAGAATGAAAACCGTCACCTGTCAAAAAGTCACCTGCAACAGAAAAATTGCATCACAGGATTGCTATTTCTATTCAAATAATAAGAAATAATAAGAAATCTAAAAGAGTAATATTATTGAAAGCAGGCAGTTTGTACCTTCAGAACCCAGCACTGTGTATATAACAAGCAGCTGGTTATTCCCTCATTATTAAAAACATACTTTTCAGAGGTGTGCTGGCTAATTCAATTTGTTCAGACACCCACAATTCATCACGCATGCAAACAAAAAATGGAGACAAATGTACACACACATATTTAATAAACTCTCATTTTCAGTATTTTTAGTCCTCCAACGACAAAATATGAGCGTAATCTTTCTTCCAGCGCTGCTGTTAAAGTTAATGGTAATGCTTCCCTGCTCTCATTCGTGATTCTGAGCACAGGGGTGCATTTCTGCTCGCAGACGTCCAGCCCGTGCAGACAGCGAGCGGATGGGGGGGGTGTGGGGGGGGGTGGGGGTGGCAGGGCACTGGGGGCTAGCCTGCACTCACCCAATGCCACGGTTCTTCTCCTGACCCGCGCACCGGCGGCCCAAGGGTGGTGCGCCACCTAGGGGCTGCATGCGGCGGGACGAGGGGACGGACGTTAGAGGGGAGGCTTGGACAATTAAAACGTGCTCCGGGCACATTCGCAGCTGCAAAACTACGCCACAGGGCCCCCAGCTTCTTACTCCCGTCTGATCATGATAAATGACGGCGGAGAGGAGCCCGGCCCGGAAGAAAACTCACCGCCACAACAGGAGCGCTGATAACTCAGGTATTTTTAGATCGCATGTACCTTTGTTTTTGAGGGTTCTTTTTTTTTTTTTGGCTCCCTATTCTTCTTTTGCCGTCTTTGGAAGCAATTAATCACCGCACACACAACTTGTTTCGTAAAACTCCGGCAAATGGCAAGTAAATATGTTTTTCTGCAAGATGTACATAATTTCATTTGGGTGCACATGAAGGGAATTGTTTTCTTCATTAGCAGGAAAGGAAGGGTTATATATATCTCCGCCGGATTGAAAGTTTTAGGAAGTGCGCCTCACGGAAATCTAATGAGTTTGTGGGATATAATGAATATCTAGTTACGCAACTGAGGCAGGGAGACTTGGGGCTTTGTACAGTTGGAGAACATTATGTGGCATTTCGACAGAGCTGTGAATGTCAGTCATTTAACTAGATAGCCTTATGGTTTCAGGCCTCCAGGCTTCACATCCATTCAGCAGTATGTGATATTCAACTCACTCCCTCTTCATTTCTCTAACGTCCGTCCATTAACGATGGCCTAACTTTTTTTTTTTTTTTTTTCTTAAAACAAATTGCTTTTGGAATATTACTACAAAAAAAAATAACATTCCCGTGAGCAAAACTGGCACTCATTTGCATGCAAACACAGGCATGTGCCGAGACAGTAATGCGACTTTTATACAGCTTTGAAGTTATGAGAAAATATCAAAGTTATTTATAAGTAAAAACAAACGGAAGCTTAATCATGCATGCAGAGCAAAGAAGTCAAGCCTGAAGCATCAGAGGGCAAACCATGCATAAAATCCGCTCAGTAAAGGTCGAATTGGCAAAAACGCGCAGGTTAAAATGTCCTGTGCTGAGCAAGTTTAAAATGATGCTCGAAACAATATTACATTTTGAGAAACGCAGAGATCTCAGTGACAACGGCTATTCAACCTGTCTGAGGCATTTAAGACAATGTAAAATGGATGGACTGCATTTATATAGCGCTTTTATCCAAAGCGCTTTACAATTGATGCCTCTCATTCGCCAGAGCAGTTAGGGGTTAGGTGTCTTGCTCAAGGACACTTTGACACGCCCAGGCCGGGGTTTGAACCGGCAACCCACCGACTGCCAGACAAGCACTCTTACCTCCTGAGCCAATGTCGCCACAAAGTGAAACATGGGAGTAACGAAGATGCTTCCCAGAATGATTCAAGCAGTGAAAAGTTTTTTGTTTTTTTTTTGTTCCATTTAACACCAAAAATAGTCCAAGAATACGTGGCTATTTTCATGTTCAGTTTCAAGCGAACACATTTGATGATGCACAGCGCTTTCGACGGGAACGCCAGTCATGATTTTCTTCTGCTTGTCACATTTGTGTCCTTGGCTTTATCGAAGTTTGTATAGATACTTACTGTAGCCTCACTTCAGGTTATCCTGGTTTCAGCTAACAGTCATGTAATGGCTAGCCTGGCGGCCACAGTGATTAAACCAACCAAAGCATGACCTTTTCTAAAGTTTAAAATTCACTGAGTGAGGAATGACAGAGGGGTGAGTGCCCTCGGTCGACAGTAATTGGCTGCTCTGGATGACTGTCCCGCCTTGCTGTGATTGGCCGCAGTCACAGGCCTCCTAGCCTAAGATTGGCTCTCCCTGTCTCAGTGTTCTCACTAGAGCAGTGGTAACCAACCCTGCTCCTGGAGATCTGCTGTCCTGAAGGTTTTTAATTTCAACCCTAATTTAGCACACCTGATTCTGCTAATTAGCAGCTCAGTGAGGCCTTTCGCTGTTGAACGAGGTGTGCTTAGTTAGGGGTGGAGTGAAAACCCACAGGATGGTAGAGCTCCAGGAACAGGGCTGGCTACCGTACTGTACTAGAGAGACAACAGACACCTGTACCTGAGGTCCAGGAACTGGGGACAGGGGTGGATGACATCTCCACACCTACGATCCCGCACCCCCGAGTGCATGCACCAGGCGGCTGCATCGCACCGCCCCCCCCCTGTCCCCGGCGCTCCCAGCATCCTCTGCACCCGCTCTGTCACGACCCATAATTCATGTGGCGGTCGACTCCGGCTCCCCGGCCCGCGGCGGTACATCTGAATCGCGGCTTATTGAGTATCTTCCAGACTGATCAATATTTAATGCCTTTCTTTGACAAGATCAGATATGGCAAAAGGCGTTTTTTTCCTCCCACCCCCCCCTCTCCCCTCCTCTCCGAATCTTGTACACATCGTCGGCCTGCCCCGGGTGCACGAGGAAGCGGGAGTGTTTTTTAGCGTTATTAAATGTAAGCTGCCCGGCGACTGCGGCAAATCTCCTTCATCTGACAGCGCGGACTCCGTGAGGTCACCAATGACCGACTGTGGAGGCGGTGATCCACATTAAAACACCTACAGGTGTATGACTGCGCGGGGTAGAGGGGTGCGCAGGATGCCAAATGCAACGGAAACAACGCAGTTACACTGACACAGTCTGTCAAGTGCTTCATCAACGGGATATTTAAAATACAAATCAATGACTTTATTATATCAAAAATGAATGGTAAATTGTATCTCATAACTTCCAATGAATTTCTTGAACTGTGGTTTTGCAAAGTACTGTACCCTGCTGTTATCCAATTAATAAATGCTAATTAATAAATTAGTAAATAATAAATAAAATAAAAGTAAATAATAAATAAAATAACAGCTCGTTGGTTTATTGCGTGTCAGATCTTTCGAGATGTCTTCATTCAAGGTTAACAGGCGAAAAGATAATTCCACAAACCCGAAATAAGCTTTAGCTGTGGCGTTCTGCGCGTCCGTTTCCAAAAGCCCGCACGCTCGTGAAGAACCCCCATTATCAGAGCATCGAGCCCCGCACACAGCCTTCCCCGCGCTGGCCTCTGTTTGGCAGGTATTGAGGACGCTGATCAAATGCTACGGTGTAGACGCGGGTGTAAATGAGTCTGATCTGCCTCTACAGCGACGCATCCATCAGGCTGTCCCCTTCTCGCCCTCTCCAACTTCATCTTTTCCCCCAACAGCGGTCAATAGCGCCGGGGCCGGATTCGATCATCCGGCCCCATATTTAATAAAGCCCTCCCCTGCACCGGCTCCTCTGCTTCCCCTCGTCCCATTCATCACCGGAATAATTACCCGGGGTTTCTGCCTGAGCCCACGTCTCCCCGGATCCCGGCCCAAAGCCCAATCTGAAGCAGCGCCCACCGCCAATCCGGCTCTCATAAATAATAATGCGTGTGCAAATGAAAGGCGTCACATGAGGTCGCATCGAGAGTCACGCAGGACCGAATGTACGTGGGCGTGTTTGGAGATGGTTGGGGGGTGGGGGGGGGGGGGGGGGTGAGAGACAAAAGGAGGGGGGCGTGCTTTTGGTGTGATCGAAGAAGTATCTGAAGGTTAATTTGTTTTGATACCTGAAGCAAAATCTATAAAGCCCATCTTATCGAGAAAAGCCATTTTTATGATCTTATTAACAAGACTGGGGACACATCAATAAGGTTAATGACAGAAGTGCCCATCAAAACAGGAGGACAAGGAACACGAGGGTTGTGTTTGAGCAGAGTCCGGTAAGGAGACAGGTGAAATGATGGACGTGAGGCCTTTCTCCACTCAAGGCCATGCATTACATTAAATCACAGGCATTTAGCAGTCTTACACAACTTTTTTTTTTTTTTTACATAGCATTTACATTGCATCCATTTGTACATCTGGATATACACTCACCGGCCACTACATTAGGTACACCTTGCTATTGCCGGGTTGGATCCCCTTTTGCCTTCAGAACTGCTTTAAGGTTTGACGTGTTGTGTGTTCAGAGATGCTCTTCTGCATACCTTGGTTGTAACAAGTGGTTATTTGAGTTGCTGTTGCCTTTCTATCAGCTCGAACCAGTCTGGCCATTCTCCTCTGACCTCTGCCATCAACAAGGCATTTTTGCCCAGAGAACTGCCGCTCACTGGATATTTTCTCTTGCCATTCTCTGTAAACTAAGTGTTCGGAAATCCAGTAGATCATCAGTTCTGAATACTAAACCAGCCGTTGCACAACACCATGCCACATTAGTCGTAATCACCTCCTTCTCCTTCTGATGCTGGTTTGAATTCAGAATGTCTGACCATGTCTAATGCCTAATCATGAGTTGCTGCCAGTGATTGTGTTATAACTGCGAAAGCAGTTGAACAGATATACTTAATAAAGTGGCCAGTGAGTGTATACCATGCTTTATGGATACAGGCCAAGGTTCACAATGTTTCCATTGCATGTACCACAAGTAGTTACAGTCTGATGATGTACCATGTTCAGAATCGTAGTCTGTGATATTGCATGGATTCAATTTATGGAAATCAATTTATTATGATACAGTTGGTGGTATTGGTAAATGGTAAATGGTAAATGGACTGCATTTATATAGCGCTTTTATCCAAAGCGCTTTAATTGATACCTCTATTGATACAGAGCAGTTAGGGGTTGGGTGTTATGTCTTGCTCAAGGTACATCTTGAACTTGCCCAGGCGGGGTTTTGACACCGGCAACCTCCGACTGGACAATCAGTTTACCTCTGACTAGTGCCTTTTGCTAACCTACTGATTCCCCTGTAATAAAAGACATAAGCCTTGCTTGATTTTTAACAATGGTAAGTTCAATAATTTGTGTACTTGTCTGATATTTTGTCTTTTTGTTTGAAAACCAAATGAGTACAACGATCAGTATTGGTGGCGTGCTCTTCATAGGCCTGTCATGAACACTGCAGCATCCTCTATTAATTCAGGAGAGCGGAGACAAGCAAGCGTGTCGTCCAAACCGTATGCAGCCAGTCCCCTGAATCTCTGCGCTTGGCCATCCACCACCAGCGAAGCTGGACCCTCAATGCACCGGAGTACGCCCAGCTGGCAGAAGGTAGTCTGCAGGACTCTAATCAACCAGAGGAGATGCTCTTCAGCGATGAGAACCCCCTCCGATTGGAACCCCCCCTCCAACTCCACGGCCAAATTTGCACCGACTGGCAGAGCTGCTGGCCACAGTCGTGATTGACTCGGTCTGGATTTAATACTAGATCACAAGGCACATCACCGCATAGAAAACCTGCTTTATAGCAGGACGGGCCAACCAACAGCCCGGTGCTCGCCTTCCTCATTTAATCTTTCATTTCTGTTTTGAGTTTGCCATTTTTATCGACGGTGCCGAACAAACGAAAGGAAAATATTCGAGTTTTGACGATTCCAACCCCCCCAGACGTGCTCAGAAGCTGACAAAAGACCGTCCGTCTACTGCGAAAGGCAGGTCTGTTCCTGAACATGTCAGGTACAGTATTATAATCCTACAGCCGACAGTGAGACCATTTCAGACACAGGGTAAATCACCAGCGGAAAGCCCGGCAGCCCCATACGGAGAGAACGAGGCATATCTCTGCATTCCCCATTGTTTTAGCATCAAATGCCAGAGTGATTAATAGCCTGAGTGAGAGAAAGGGGGGATATAGGGGGTGTGGGGGGTGTGTGGGGGGTGTGGGGGGGGGAGTGCAGAGTCTATTCACGAGCCGACGCTGGATTAGTCAAAAAGGCGTTTAATTAACAGTGACACTGCACAACCTGTTCCATACGAGTGGAATACCAAATATTTAACTCCCTGATCTTATTACCGGAATAAACATGCTATGTGTGTGTGTGTGTCTGTGTGGGTGTGTGTGTGTATGGGTATATGTGAGTGTGGGTATGTGTGTGTGTGTGCGTGTGTGTCTGTGTCTGTGTGTGCATGTGTGTGTGTGTGTGTGTGTGTGCCTGTGCGTGTGTGTTTGTGTGTGTGTGTGTATGAGTATGGGTATGTTGCAGCTGCAGGCTGGGCCACTAGTCCTCACGCATGCACACACACATACATACGCAAACACACGCATACACACACATACATACGCAAACAAACGCATACACACACATACATACGCATTCACACGCATTCACACCCAACCCCATCATGGTCTTGCTCTCTGAGCCACTCCAATGCCAGAATGTCATCCTTTTACTGAAATGGCCTTTGACTTGGTCACATACTGCATAACTGAATTGTTGAAATATATGTTATTCATATATTTATGATAACTTGTAAAATGAGAAAAGCCAGAGACAGCTCAGTACTATACTCCAACCATTAGTGGTTAAAATGGCAGTTTGATAAAGCGAAGTGCTGACAATCCCTCTGCTCACTACCGTTTCTGCACACGTCAACCGTAGGTCTCTTTTGTCCTTTCTTTCAGACATTACATTACAGGCATTTAGCAGACGCTCTTATCCAGAGCGACTTACATAGCATTTTACATTGTATCCATTTATACAGCTGGATATATACTGAAGCAATGCAGGTAAAGTACCTTGCTCAAGGGTACAACGGCAGTGTCCTTACCCGGGAATCGAACCTGCGACCTTTCGGTTACAAGCCCAGTTCCTTACCCACTGTGCTACACTCCAGACCGTTGGTGTTTTGTGTGACGCAGGTCTGCCCGTCCCGTGCGGGGCCCCCCCCCATCGATTTGGTTCTGAAGCTTTATTTAGCCCCGGCTCCGTTCACAGCTGGGTTCGTTTTGGGCAGTCCATCATCCGGACACTGCTGGCGCTACCGCTAATGACCATACAGTACGGCATATACCACAGGAGGACGCGACGGCACACGTGGCACACGCTCCTTAACCACAACGTTAGCGGAAAGTTCTGAGCGCCGGGCGACGGCGGCTGGAATCTATCCGCTTTGATCTTTGATGAGAGACATTTAATTGGAGTTTGTGTGTGTGTGCGTGTGTGTGTGTGTGTGCGTGTGTGCGTGTGTACATGAGCGAGTGTGCACGAGTGTGTTTGTGCATGCGGAGGAAGCACTCACTCTTAAAACAATTAACTAGAGATTTTCATAATAACCCCTGACCAAGTTTCAGAATATTGTTCGGTCCTGGCTGGATTTAATTGAGCTTCGCGCTGAGGGAGAGGATGACAGGATGAGATAATGTATTTGTGTGATATGGGCCATTGACTGTCTTTTCTATACCGCAGGAACAATAATGAGAAAGGAAAATACAGAAATATCTGTGGGATCCATTGTCGACACTGATTGTTTGTGGGTATTCAATTGCGCATGGAGCACCAAACGCCGCGAACGGAAAGCCATTGTCGCAACATTTGTTAGCAAATTGCTTCTTGTGGCACCGCACGACATTTGATGGATTCCCAGTTTTTTTTTTTGAAACGGAAAAAGAAAGGCCGAGATTCGACCGGGTTTGCCGGTACGTCCGCCCCAAAAAATCAGCTCCGGTAAATGCATTTCACGGCCGTATGCTAAAAAATGAAACGGAGAACATTTCGCCTATAATCCCTTTCGTTCAGGCTTTATGAACAATAGGAGTGCAGACATTTTGAAGGTCACCGTGTGTGGGATAAATGCTGTCATTGTTAACATGCAATATCATGTGGGGGGAAATCAACATGGACTTTCAGATTAGAATGTTATAATTGTGTACATGCTGTTATTGTTCCTGGCACACCGTCTTGGAAGTTATTCAGCTCTAAAATCAGCCTGTTATTTTTCTTTGTAGGCTTCTGCCTTTGAGTGGTAAACATACATGCTAATAATATGTAAATGTTAGGCTATGGAAAGACTTCATACACTAGTCAGTACAAGCATGCAGCAAATTAATGCTAAATGATCGCAAGAAGCGACAGAAATTCTCCATCATTCAGTTGAATGCCATTTGTCAACATTTGAAGTTAATTAAAGTTCCAGGCATTTCCCGGGTCGAGAAACCTCCTCTGCCAGATCTGGCTTCCTCAGTTAAAATTCCAAAAACTAAGATGTCTGATGGCTGCTTTTTAAAAATATGCCCCTGCTTTCCTCTGAATTCCCATAGCCCTGAGTCAATTTTCATGCCATTTTATACAGTGTGCATTTTGAAGGTTGCACAGAGGACGCACCTAGTCAGATAACAGTGTATGTGTGTGTGTGTGTGTGTTTGTGTCTGAAAGCTGAAAGGAGCGTTTCAGCAGTAAAAAAATGGGGACAGCAGCATGCCAATAAAGGGGTGCGGGTAAGCGTTTCGGTTCTGTGTGGGCCCACATCTATAAACCGAACCGTCCCGCAGATAGCAGCCCAGGCTAGGTGGGCCCTGTTAAGATCCTCAGCTGTTTCCTCGGCGTCCCCGTCCTGTCACCTCCAGATGATTGATGAGTCTCCCCCCGGCGTCCCTGGCACGCTGCTCAATTGCATTTGTTCCGCGGCCGGTTATTGATTTAGGGGAATAAAATCTCTAATGGCGATAACGGTAATAAATAATGACCAGATAACAGCCGGCTTCGCGAGCGACGACAAACTGCCACTTCATTACAATCGCTTAATAAGAGCAGGCTTTTTTTTTTAATTTAACATTTAGCTAATAAAGTAGAGAAAGAAAAGTTAGGGACAGAAGAAGAAGAAGAAAAAAATAAAACAATATTCCACAGCCTACTGTGTCAGACTGTCCAGGGCTCTGACCCTGATTTCTGATGTATCCTTTCTGATGATGTGGAATACACAGGAGGCCATTTTTAATTACTTATTCAGTAATTAGTCCGATTCCAGCAGGGCCTCAGGTACTGCTGCCACTCTGCAGTTTAACCCTTTCACCGGCTCTCTCCTGGACAGGGATTCATGCTGTCACGTCTGTAATAATTAGTAACCTGTAGCACATGAAATATTATAATGAAACAGCCTGTATCCATAATATATCTGTCCTGTTAGAATGTGTGTGTGTGTGTGTGTGTGTGTGTGAGTGTGTATGACCGAAAATATTTCTAGTCGTCAAATTTCCAGACTTTTGAAATCACACCCAGTTTTATGAGCTCATAACCAATACAGTGGTTGTCCACACTATCACATATAAGGACTGAACCACAAGGGACTATTGCTTTTACCCACTGAATTGTATTCAGCACAACAAAAAAATGTTCCATTGAATCAGTCCTTAGACGAAGGTTACAGCAGATACTTGATTAGACTGCGGTGGTAAACAGTACAGTCGAACCCTCTGCGCTCTCGAGATACACGGGCTCGCGCACAATTTGAGAACAAGAAGTCAATAAAGATAAAGGAAATTTGAATCCATGAAAGCTAAAAAGGATCTTGGTGAAACGCATTCCGGAAATAAACAAAAAATAAAAAGGTAATATGCAATCACAGCTCGCCTATTCCACCCTTATCTTTATTTTCCTCCTAACGGCCATGCTCAAGTGCTGCGCTCACGCGCACATCTTCTGGGGCAGTCCCCGCCAGCCAGCCAGCCAGCCAGCCAGCCAGTTAACTTCAGAGGCAGACTGTTTTCCCACACCAGAAGGTCATTTGGTTAATGCACATTTCAGTCTTCATGGGCTCTTAACTAGTTTTTAATCAGTAATTATTAGCTGGAAGGGTGTGCAGGCGCTCATCTCCCAGGCTGCAGGAGAGTGCCTATCAATATGTCATGTCAATTACAGCAGGATAGAGTGCGCTGTCGGGGAGGTGGGGGGGGAGGGGGGGGGGGGTGATGGGGGGCACACCAGGGAGGAGGCAGCAGAACTACCTGAGCAATCTAAAGTAGGCTGTAGCTAGCCATCGCTTTCCCCTCTAATCATAATCATCGACCACCGCTTGTCCTAAACGACACAATAGCAGTAACGACGTCTCTCTCGCCATCGCGGCAAAGGAGTGTGGCGGTCAGGGTGGGCTGGCCGTGAGGCATTGTGGAAGCCCAATTGCTGGGATTTTCTTGGAGGGGCCGCCATTAAACACACGAGCGGTAACTTGTGTGTTTAACGGTTCCGCCAGCCGCTGCGATGATGGATCAGTGCAATTACTCTGTTCGGCGTCCCTCTTCATATCGTCGAGAAACGGGCTCTATTTTTTCTGAAAGATTATCTCCGTTTGTCGGGCTGGCCAGATACGTTTCGGACAGTTCTCGGTGGGGGGGTGGGGGGGGGGGGGGAGAAGCCTGAGTGCATTCTGAAACGCGGCGAATCGTCTAGCCCCCTTTTACTTGTTTACTTTACGTGCGTAAACACGGTCTGCAAATTTACCCCCGGGGTAGTCTAAACATAGAGCTGCCCCCCCTCCCTCCCCCCCCCGTTCGCCCCAAACCTAACATAATCCGTAATTGGCAATTAAGCCTGCCAATGCCTCAGCCTGCAGTTTAATGGCCCTTAATGAGAGCCGAGGAGCTGCTAGGTCTGCGCGCTGTCCTCGCTCGTACTGCAGGAGACGCAGACCGGCCCCGGTTAAAAGCCGCTCAGCTGGAGGCTGCGGCGTGCCATGAATATGCATACGGGCCCAGTCAGTCTCGCGGCACACCGCTCCCGAGTTTCGGAGGCGGCCCGCCGCGCCGCCGCACCCCCCCCGATCGAGCCCCACGCGGAGCTTGATTACACTTCACACTGCCCAAACTTAAAATGCAAATGGCTTTCCACCCATTAACGGTGCGGCTGCGTGAAAAATCTCGCCCCGGTCCCCGCGGCGTGTGATGTAAATTTCGGTGTCACATTAATACTGACACCGGTAATTCTGCGCATTGCGAAGTCACCGGGTGCCAGATCCTATGAAGCGTTGTGACAGCTACGTATGCAGATGAGGGCACGCAGAGTCAATCCGACAAAGTCACCGGAGAGATCGCTTCTGGAGTGCAATGAGGTCACGCGTATCAGGAAACGACGGCCGAGCAGAATTCCCGGGTTCGCGCACGCAGGATTTCGGTTCATTTCAAAATAAATAATTTATTAATTGATTACTAACAGAAGAAGGGGAGAAAGATAAAAGCAGTTTGTCGATATAGGACTTTTATGCCCCTGAGATGAGATTTCTGATTGGTTATTCTGTTCACCTTGTTTTATTTGTTTGCCTTTTCGTTAAGCATCAGTCTCCACGCCACATAGTTAGCTTTTAAATTTTAATTATACACAACAACCACATAAAACTCAACAAAACAATAAAAAATAGGAATTAAGAAATTGTTGAAAGAAGAAACAGAACTGGCATTATATTTTAAGGTAAGTAAGTAACAAAAATAATGAGCAATCTTCAAAGTATGTAATAACAAAAAAAACAAAATACCCCTGAGATAAGACAAATGTTACTACAAAAAGTTTTAAAAAAAAAACTTGAATACCCAAAATAATGCATATATAAGTATATGTGGTGCTTAGCAAGCCCCATAGGAGAATGATAAAAATAATACATTTTAATTCAGCAGCGTGAGGAGCTCTCTCTCTCCACAACAGAATGCAGCACACGCTCTGGTCTAATCCTGTTTGCAGGGTCTGGCACGGCCAGCGACTCCATTTTGTCCACGATGCCATGTAGAGAGTCCATTATGGAGAAATTTTGGCCTGCGTTTCCTAATCTCATGCTGCTTCAAGTTCCACAGAAAAGGAGTTATATATTTATGTTACCAATGAAATGACGTAAAAAATTTTCAGTCCTCATATTTTATATTCCATGTACTTATGAGAATAAGATGACCTTACAGTGGTCATGTAACTGTGGAATTGTGCACGTAAGTATGCTTCAAGGGCTGAGGGATTTTCATATATTAACTAATATGCATCATTTCCTACTTACATCATATTTAACATTGTGCAATTAAACAGGTACAATGCTACTGTGTTGTTATGTCAGCATTATAACTATAAAAAGGGAGAGAAATAAATGGGACCATTCCTCCTGCATTGAAATGCTGAAGATATCCCCTCCTGTAGAAGCTTTACTCACACTGGCGGCAGCATTGTCCTGGAAATGAGGCTGTCTTTCGAGGTGAATGGCGTAACAATAAATTGGGGAGTGGTTCCAACTCTGAAAGACAAAATAATTGGCCAGTGGGCAGGAAAATCTCTAAGTCCGTTAGGAAAAAGTCACACGGCAGAGAAGGCTACGCAATTGGATGGGGGTTAAAGGTGATATTTCATGTATTTTGACCTACTGAGAGGCAGGTTTCTTTGTGAGTTAAAGAAAGACACCGTTGGTGCAGGCAGGTTTCAGCCTAATTTCTCTTAAAACATCTTTGGCAACCTATTCTAACCTATACGTGAGTTGACCTTCAAATGACTTTGCTATAAAAAAAATCATTTTATTTGGCCAACGTCCACTAAAACATTGAAGTTCACCTTTAACCACTATATATTTTAGCTCAAAGCATTTCATCATCTGCAAAGTTTAATATTCAAGACCTAAATACATTGGACCATTCTGAAAATTGCACTTGATAATAAATAAAAAAATGTGTTCTAATAAAAATGTTCAAAGTCGTATGTCTCTGAAAAATATTTACAGTATTTAAAATTAAAAGTATTTACAGTAAGAAACTTTAGTTAGCCATAATCCTGTAATAAATTACACATTTGGTCAATCCCCTTGTCTAAATGAGTGATTGTATCAACCGCAATACCATATCTTACATGTCTGACATCTATGGTTAATGATGGTCCGCTATTTTTAGTGAAACTTGGCTGAGAAAGCTTGAAAAAGATGAAAGACTATAATAAAAAGGCATAAGGCAGGAAAAAAGATGATATACTGATTTTTCTGAATGATTTATCATTCTGAACATGTACACCACAGGTACACAGCAAGCTCTATAATGTTTGGGACAAATACATATATCTTTGATTTAGCTCTGTAATCCACAATCTGGTTAAAGTGCACATTCTCAGTTTTTTGTTTCAGAGCATTTTTTGTACATTTTGGTTTCACCATGTAGAAACTTCAGCATTTTTTAAAATATCTCCCCTCTTTGTGGAAGTCCCACTTTACCTGTATGTTTGATTTGCATAAGTTTGGATAAAATACAGAAAAAAAATGTAAAATCTTCCCTGGGTAGAACACATCTTCAGCTATTATGCTCTTACGCAAACTTCCCCAAGTCGTATTTTGAAAAGACAAGCTCCTGCCCGAGAGCTGGGAGCAGTCTAGTTCGCTGGAGTGACACAACATCCCCTGGCTATACTGAAAAGCTGATTGGAGGAAACACTCATCGGGGGGCCGATCGGATATTTTAGAGCCACATGCTAAGATACATGTGGTCATGCTGAAGATTCACATGTGTAATGTTCAACTCTAGAAAGGCAGTGTTTTTTACTACCTACTACCGCATTACTGATGTCCAGTGGCATCAGACGTATCCAGCATTACAGCATGGATTTCTGCACCAGCGACAACCTCATAAATTTCATAAAGGTTGCAAAGCCATGTATTACAAAATTTTTTTCTTGAAATAAAGAACACAACTGAAGGAAGATCACCATGCGTAATGCTAAGATCACCATGCGTAATGCTAAGATCACCATGCGTAATGCTAAGTGTTGGCTGGAGTAGCTCCCGGCACAGAACTTCCCAACCAAGGACAGTAAGAAGTCAGAAATACGGTATCTACTTACGGCATGTTCTCTCTCTTATAACATTTATTTTCTTTATCCTCCCTCCCGCCACCCATACCAGGGAGGAACTGCTTCTGCGCCATTCTGTCTAGGACTCCGAATCGAACTGATCAACAAAGACTAAATATTGATTTTTTTATTTAGAGCTTGTTTATGTAAGGTTGAAGGCCAGAGCTCAGCGTGTGCTTATTCAGGATTCATGCTATATGATCAGACATTACCAATAATTTACATTGTTAAATTTGACGATATACTTATGTATTAAACATGTACCAATCAGATAAAAAAAAAATTATGTATGTTATTAGTAAAAAAAACTTTAGCTCATGAAAAGTAGAGACCGCCCCTGATTTCTTCAGTTCAGACTTCAGGTCAGGTCATGCACAAACAAAACTGCCTTTCGAAACCATCCTTCATTCAATATTACATTTTTTCCAAAACATTTATATTCATAATTTTTAAAAGAGCATTTGTGTGTGTGCCACTATTACTTAGAAAACCCTGCTACTAACCCCAGCTAATTGAGTGCTTACTTAATCTTAACAGGCATTTTTTTGTAAATGACTATCGGAAGGAAACCAGGAGCAGAGGAGGTGGCTCAGGTACTTACGGGCTGAGTCTAATGGCTGCAGTTCTATTGACTGGCATTTCACAAGAACCCCATGTGTGCTGACGTTTCTCTTTTTTTTTCTTCTTTTATTTTGTCCCCCAATAATCTGTATAACAATTAGAAGTGCACCACCTCCAGAACGTCCAGATCAGATCAGTTCCAAAGCGGCCCTGCAGAAAGGTCACCTCAGAAGCAGAACGGTTTAAAGATACTATCGCCAGGGACCACAAAAACCCTTTTATGTGCAAACACAAAGGCTATATAAAAGACTGGGGGGATGAATTTGAAGGAAAGCAACTTTGAAAAGCTGGTTGCTTTGGAAAAATATTACACCATAATCTTGGCAGGACAAGGATTTAGGTTTAGACATTTTTTCCATCCTCACAGATCTTGGGCAAGGAAGGAATTTTTATACAGTATGTGGACCAAAACACAGATAACTACAATATTTCACAAGAGATGTGTGTGCAGTAGGGTTTATTTTATGCTGTGGATGATGTTTGTAAGGAAATAGTCCTGGGTCAGTTACATGTTTGAAATACCTTAACTCTCAGATGCCAGTAACATCAGAAAAAGTAACCTTTTTCAACAAAACATGTTAAAATTCATCCTACGAAATTTGAATATTGTTCTAAATCTCGATGAAAACAATGATAAAAATGTTAATAGAAAATCGTAAGTAATCTACAGGTGTCTCAAGGGGTAAGGCATCTCAGATAAATTATTGGACCCAGGTCTGGGGTCCAGGGCTCTACAAGACAACTATGGCATGAAATACATGAGGGAGTGACTGAAGGAGACAGGCTTTAAGAAGACAAGCCACTGTTGCATTTCTTAAAAAACGAGGTTTTAAGAAAATAAACAGGATCTTAATGAGTTAGGAAATGGCTGATGCAGCATTGCCTTTCTGTAAAATGAAAAGCCATCAACGTGAATGTACGTAGCAGACATGCAGCCCTAGCTACACACTGATCAGTGTCCCAAGAGAGCTTACCAAAGTCCTCGGCACATGAAGCTATTTTTCCAAACACTTGCTGTCTCTCGAGTCACGATGACATCCGTGGCCGTCCCCCTGCTGTTACAGGGTTCCCCTTACACAAAACAAGTGAAAACGTTTATTAGAAAATTATGTAATATGTACAGCAATGATATGCCTGCATCAATAAATTATCTAATTTAATTCAAGACTATTTATTGCGCTGTGCAGCATTTATGAAAGAACAGAATGTGTAAAGGTGAACTACGAATGAAAGCGTTATTGCCAACGTGATCACCGAGTGAACAAACCCCAAGCTGAGCGGTCTTAGAATCCAGGTGGTCTGCAGGGCTGAAGAGAGGAAGAGGAAGAGGACGGTCTTCATAACGGAGGAGCGCCCAGAGCGCACGCTCCATCTGCCGGGAGATGAGAACGAGACAGCGGGGCGAGCAAGCGAGCAGGAGAGGGAGGCAGGTAGATAGATTTCAACACATTTATAATAGCTGTCATGCTTTAATCCTCAGGAGCAATTTAAAATATGAAAATGGGACAGCGGCTCCAATGAAAAAAAAAATGACATTAATTTCTGCTGACGCCACACATCGCATTTTTCCATTTCAGGTAAAACAGGAGCTGATTAAGTTCTATCAATTATTTGAGGATATAAACATTTGGCTGGTCTGTGGGAAGGGCATTGGTTTGGTGGGCCACAACCCGTTTCGCTGCTTGTTCCTGTTTCCTCCCTAAGATTATGTCCTTTGCCCTCTGTACCAATTTTCAAATGTTCTTGTACATGTATTTTAACTTGCATAGTGTGCAATTTTAGCATGATCACGGTGGTGGCTTGGGTTCATTGCAAAGGGTTTTTAAGATGTGATTTTTAGAGGTCGATTAAATTTGTACAGACGGAACTGTTGCTTCCGTAAAATGGACGCATTATGAAGGCCTTGAGGGACAGCGTAAAAGTGCACAAAAAAAATCCCATTTCCTTTTGAAGAAAGACAATGCATTTCAGAACCCAGGAGGGTACTGTTTAGGCCATTTTTTGTCTTCATATTTTGAGAGATAAACATTCTTTAAGTATAACTATTTTTGTACTTTCTGTTGAGACAGTCAAAACCAAGAGGTGCCTTGGGCAAAACCTGGTCCTAGGTCCTCTATTGTTTTGGTAACTGGGGTGAACAGAAGGAACAAGACTCTTCCTGGGGAAAAAAAAAAAAAAACAGAGGATCACAGAAGATAATGAAATTTTTG
Organism: Anguilla rostrata; assembly: GCF_018555375.3. NCBI lineage: Eukaryota > Metazoa > Chordata > Actinopteri > Anguilliformes > Anguillidae > Anguilla > Anguilla rostrata. Next base: position 6,575,118 of record NC_057941.1, read on the forward strand.
GTTTTCTACAGAGCACAAACGGACCTGCTATTAATCGCCCTGACCCCTCCTTGTGGAACGGGCCCCCCCCCCCAACTTAATTTCCATTCCGTACCCTCTTCACGGCGAAGCTTCAGCCCCCCGTCCTGAGGGAAGACGGACGCGCTTACGCGAGCAGCGCGAGAACGGCGGTTCGGAAAACCTACGTCGGCCCTCGGCCAGAGCGGCTAAGGCGTGGGACGCGATGACACAGTCGCCCGACGAGGCGGCAAATCCGCCGATAATTGCGGATAATAACCGCCGGGGTCGTGGGCGGCGCGATTAATAGCGCCGGGGGTCGTCATGGAGATGGCAGCGTTACAATGCGCTCCGATTGTCTGAACTCGGTCCTAGCGTGCCAAGTGGGCTACGTCGGGGGGGGGGGCTGATGACGAGGAGTATATGAGGTGGGTGGTGGGAGTGAGGGGGCATAAAAGATGGGGGGGGGGACCAGCAGACAAGGTAGAAAAGGGCAGATAAACAGAGCGCTGCACAGCGAATCCCGTACAGTCGTTACCCAGCTTTCCGCTTCCCGCCATTTTCGTTCTGCAAGCGTCTCAGAAAAAGCAACCGCGCAAACAGCGCGGCTAAAGCAACGTTCATTATACGCGCCCGGTCCTCTCGGTCCGGTCCGGGCCATCGGCCCCCCAGAACTGAGCCGGCATAAGTAAAATGGCCGCCACCAGCGCAGAACCAAACGTAACATGAGAGTCTGGGATCGGGCAGGGTTAGGGTGAGTGAGCTCTCACGAAGCACTGCATCGCGTTGTTATTAAGTAGTTCATGGTCAATGGTCCTTAAATGCAGTGTTGTCTGTGGTCACGTGGGGGGGGGGGCATTTTCAGCCTGTCTGTCTGTCACCACATTGTGTTTCTGTTGGATTCACTTCCACTTTTTGCATCTGCACGTCAATATGATGATTCAGTGAGTGTTAACACGGATGTAAAAATACCACGTCCTTCTCTGAGAGGTAAGGGAGGTGGGAAATTACAACCAATACCAATATGAAAGTTTATATTTGGGTTTGAAATGCGCTACATGATATTTATTGCAGTGTGCATTTCTATTTTAAAAACACCTTTTTATGTCAGGCGAGCAATGACGACAGCGCATGCTCAAATATTGTAACTCAAACCGCATTTAACAGTAGTACACCACACGGAATAATGAACGATAAGCTATCGTCGTCCTCTTTTAAAATATTAATATTACTTCGGTGGTGGCACTGATTTCTTCAGCACTGCCTCGCACTCAATCTGATGAACAAGTGAAAATGGCGTCCGATTCCTCAAAACTCTCAGACACGGAAACGGATGAGCTGCCCGTGCTGCTTTAATAGAATTTACATACAAGGTTATTAGTTGCCGGAGCCTGGACAACAATGTCCCTGGAAGAATAAGGCAACAATAAGCCGGTAGTCGTAGTAACAACTGTGAGGGTACCTTCACAAATTGTCTTTTAAAAATACAGCATGAATTTTGCAAAATGCAGAGCAACTTTCATCAGTTGCTCAGGTCAGTAATCGCTATCAATCTTTAACGTTTAAAATGTTTTTTTTTTTGTGATAACAGAGTTGCTAGCTGTAATATCCAATTACATCTAGCACTGAAATTTGCTGCTTAATAAAAACTGAACTGCAAAATAATTTTTCCTTTCAAATTCAGAACAGTTAATAATATTTTTAATTAAACATGTCAGTCAGAATAATACAAATGTGAAGATTCAAATATAACATGTTCCCAATTTAATCAGTATTAAATCAAAATACTGTTCCAGTACTTTGGGATAAATGTGTGTACATGTACATTTTCCAAAATTAAAAAAGTAAAACAAAGGATAAAACAGTTTATTTTATTTTATTTTTTTCCAGACAGACACATCGATTTCTGGACCACAGTAGAGGATGGAAACCTTTCACAAACATTTTTTATTATTATTATTATTTGAAAATACAAATATAAAATTATACTTTCCACATCTGAGATGTGAGAGACCCCCATCCACTTTTGTTTATTTTACAACAGGGCTTGAGCAAGCCATACAAGAAGACCTGAAAGATGCTTTCAAGACGTCAGTCAGTTCAGTCAGTTTCTCGCCGTAAAAAGTCTGTTAACGTTAAAAACGGGCAAGTGTTAGGAATGGGCAAGGCAATCGGAGTAGACAGACGTGCAGGACAGCACGCGAATGACCAAACCTTAACACCGAGCTGCTCCTCTGCTCAGGCAAACCGGGTTAAGAGAGTCACACGTTGAGGAGAACCACCCTTGTAATATTGCAGTCACAAAAGACTGCCCTGTTTTTTTTTTTTATAGCAAGAATTAAATGACAGACGTACACCCACTCTTTTACATTAAGACTACCCATATTATGAAACCAAGTGGTGGCCCACTTAATGATTAACAGTCATCAGTAATGTATTATGTATACAATACCATTAGACCAGGGCTGTGGTTTACATTTCGTACATCACGATTTTTTTTTTTTGCCAAAATAGCACAAGGACTCACCATACTAATGTCAAATGTTTTAACAGCGACTGACACAAACAGTGTTGGCTACAAAGCTTTTCAGAACAAAGAGGGGGATTTTGTTTCCTCTAAAATGTACAGTAGAATCTTACTTATTTTCAAACAGAAATTAGTAAAACGTTTCCACATAAAGGATATAGACACACCTGTATACACACCATATATATGTAGGTGTGTGCATAGTCACACACTCACACACACATATATATATATACACATGCGAGTGTGTGCACATATACAGTACACACACGCGCACACACACACACAAATACAAACACACACACACACACACACGTGTGAGTGACAATGTGCAGTGTACTGAGTGACTTATGACAGATGGGGTGATCATTTGGCCCTTGCCTAGCACTTGCCTTCAAGATTCAAGTTTAAATAGAAATGGTAGTTTACTCCCAATGCCAACACCTTCCAGGTCGTTTTTTTTTTCTTTTTCATTTTTTAAAACCAACATTTACCCAATGAATTGACTAGTCTATCGAGATGTGTAACATTCATCAGCTGTAAACTGCTGTACAATGAAAAATAAAATTACAGCAACAGAGCCATGCTACCTTAAAGTCCAAGCTACAGGATCAAATTAAAAATCTAATAAATAAAACACAAATAAAAAATGGCACAAACTATCTGAAAAGATCACCGGGCCTTCATTTTAATCAAAAGCTAGCCTCGTTTTAAAAGAAAAGACTGTACAGATTGTGCAGACTGTACAGGAGACAGGGTTCCCCAAACGAGACACTCACAGTTCCATCACACATAATCCATCACAGAGAAAGCACAGCCTGCTTTTTTTATCAATATTATATTAGCTGTTCTAATATAAAAATAGGGGAGTCCACTGGCATTCGGCCATCTGTTGATTTCTGCACCCCCTTCAAACACCTTTTTCTAGTAGCGATTAACTAGAACTGCACAAAACTACTTCATCAAATAAAATACTAAAAGCACATAAATATTCTGAGTGCTTTTTGAATCTTTTTTTTTTTTTTTTACCAGTACAGCCAGCTGCCACAGTTGTGGACACAACTGACCAAACTAATTAAACATGAACAACATTGCTCCTAAATATTTCGTTCTTATTGACGCACTTCCAATATATTGTGTGTCACAGACCTAAAAGGGCCCTATCGATCGTGACTCGTCTATTTTCATATGTTACCAGGAAAAAAAAATGTTTCCTGTGCAACTGAAACTGTATTCAGCTGATGTGCTACAGGGTTCTAACAACTCTAGAGAAGAAACTGTCGAACAATTTCAGTTTCCATCCCACTGAAAACTTGTGCCATACTGGACAAGATCTGCAAATTTTTGTATATGATTAAAATAAAGAGCTGGTGACCTGGTTCAAGAGTATAAAAATAATTCACAAAGTCTTCAAAGGATGTTTTTGATGAGTGAAAACAAAAGTACTCAGTAATCTAGGCAGACAAATTTAAAAAACATAGCAGTATCCAAAAATAGTAGTGCCACAGGCGACTGGGATATTTTTTAAAGTGTACAAACATCAAAACATATTACAGTTTTATTTTATTACTATTATAATAATAATTATTACTATTATCATTATTATTGTTGTTATCATCATTCATCTATTAGAACTTTCTAAAAAAATATGATTTTTTTTTCTTTCATGTAATAAATTTTTTCATAATTATAGCTTGTGTCCCTCTTAAAAAATAATTAAAAATAAAAGTTTTGCATATCTAGCATTAGCATTTAAGGTAGTATGGCACACCCCTTTTAAAACATTCAAGGGTGGGGATCCAATTAATGCCTTGTTTAAGATTCTGTCTTACAGCAATTTGTTTTCTATATTTCTTCTGTGAGAGCTTTGGTTAGTTGAAACCATGTGAGATCAGCAAAAACAAAGGAAAAAGAAATATGGAACAAAAAAAATCACTAGTAACATAATTGTTTGCGATTGTTTTCAAACTCTGACAATGAGAGAAAGTCCTATCCTTACTGGTCCTAAATCTGCTAATAACTACATCTATTTCTTAATCTTAATTACATAACATCTACTACTAATTACTAGGAGGAGAGAGAAAGAGAGAGAGAAAGAGAGAAAGAGAAAAAGAGAGCAGTAGAGAAAAGGAGAACGACAAAGAAGAGTATAGACCACTACACTGGCATCAAAGACAGCACTCTGTTTACAAGGTAATTTGTGTTTTTTTGTTTTTTTTGTTTTCTACCTTTTTTTTTTTTTTTTACACACTACCAAAATACAATGAAGATCAACAAAAGATTGTATGAGGCGACAGGGAATGGAAAGAGAAATTGATGGATGTACAGTACATTATTATATTGTTATAATTATTAATATTATTAACAACCACAAAAATATCAATAAAAATCCCCCGATTCAAAATTGAAATCAGTGAAGGAACATCTTTTTTTATTTTTATTATTTTTTTAAAGATTTTTTTGTATTTCTTTTCTTTTAAATTTTAACAGATTATAACATTATAATCGCTTTCTTTTTCTGTTTAAATTATTACTTGATCAAGTCTCCATATTATTTAAAAAGCATCCAGCATTTTGCTTCACCTGGTTGTTCTGAACTTTAAAAAATAAAAATAAAAAGGATAAAATTTGACAAAATAAAAATACAAAATAAATTGGCAGCAGGAAAAACCAAAGAACATCAGCATATACATCAATCAACCCAATATCTTCTTTAAAATCTCTGCAGTTTAAATCGTCTCATTAAATGCCATATCTCTCTATTTGAGCTAATCCAGTCTCTACATATACAGGAAATTAGCACAGCAGCTATTGTTAACATTATGAACATTGTATTCAGTGTCTTCTATTAGCTGTATCTAAAATACCTGCAATATTTTAGATCGTTTTAGAAATATTAAAAGTTGGCATACTTATACCCATATAATGAAATTCCAAGACATCAGCACAGGATATTGATTCTCGTCACTATCAGTGAAGATGTTTACCCATCTATGCTTCTGTAGATGTCTGACTGTATTGAAAACAGCAACAATTATTCTAAATAATCCTTCATACTTTACCCCTTGGTGCAGACCACTTAAAACAGCCAACATGAACATGTGCAAATTGGAAACGGTAAGTTCTTTCCTACTAGTCACAGTGCAATTATTTATCTTATTATTCTCTATTCATTTCATCCGTTTACCCCTAAAATAAATTAATCTGTCAATGTTTCTAAGGTAAAACTCACAGGATTGAGGTATGATATAAAACGTTTGCCTTCCTAATTCACTCAAGAGGAGAAGTGTGGAAACTGACGGAGGGGAAAGAACAGCCTTGAATATTGCCACTGCCACACTGAAGCCAAGTATCACATTTCTTTCCCAAAATCTGTAAGGAAAAAACGGGGAAAGTAAGAAAAAAAAAAGACATTTTATTTCTGACCAGTGGTAAAAAAGCGTTTGTAGGCAGATAGCTTTATGAAATATCTGGACAAGATTCAGTCTCATATTTCAAAACAAAATAGTGTGCTTTGGATTTTCTTTTGTAACAATTTTTTAACTGTTTTTTTTGTTTGTTGAATCTGTGTGTGTCAGTTCTCACTACTGTAAAATGACTAATTCTCCTGTGAAAGACATTAACTGAAAGGTTTTTTTTTGTTCTTTTCAGAAGCTGCGCACACATGAACTCACTATCTAGTCAATATGCTGGTATGACACTAGTATAGTTATTTGGCCTTCAGTATTTACACAGCAAGCCAACAGCGTTTCCTATATGTTCTAGACATCAATGGGGCAGTCACGGCCTTTGTGCCACAAATAGATTTTAGTTACCGTTTAGAGCTCGAAACCGTTCCTTTACTTTTCTTTCTGCTTTAGCACAGTACAGCCTTTTTTTGACAAACCACCACAAAAATATGGTATCTTGCTTTTTTTGAACGTGTTATATGCAGTGACTGGAATTATATTTACAGTTACATTTTTCTTTTTTTAAATCTGAATTCACAATTTATTCAAATGAAAAAAAAACTTTTATATCTTTTTCCTAAACAACGAAAACAACACTTATAAAAAAGGACCGTGAAAATATTGTAGTCCTCTTCTTATTGCCCAAAACAGGTAATTATGGTTAACGAGACATCACAAGAAATAAAAACAGCTACTAAGATTTATTAGATACCCTCTAGATTCTCACTTGAAGCAAACCCTTTGCTTTTTTATCAAAGACTTGCCAGTACTTATTTTTCTTGTGTGCAAAAATGACACCTGAAGACCTCATCGATATTAAGGATCGGTACCAAAGGTAAAACAAACACAACTGTTGCAAACATATTCACCTCCCCAAAGGAAAAAAGACAATAAAATAAAATAAAATAGTTTACACTAATATACCAAGAGAAAAGCAAAATACACAAATCATCAAAACCGAAATAAAATTCCCCTCTATAATTGAAAGGGGAAAGGTGAGGAAAGAAAATACTAACAACTACGTAAATGAAAAATAAAACATCAAATCCTAAACAAAGTTACCATGTTACAGAAGGATTAGTTTATAGTACAGCAGATTCTTTTCTGAGATGATCTTGACATTTTTTTTTTTCTTTTGTTCTTCATGTGGTGCCACCTCCAGTTCCCCTGGGTGATGCTGTAGTGCTTGAAGTTGTTGACATCACCTGTACACAGAACCAATCAGAAACTTCGGCCTGTCTTCCCTGGACCTCCAGATATACTCTGCTGAGCCAAAGAGAAAACAAAGGGTTAAAACGGGGGGGGGGGGGTCTCACTTGGCACACAGCATGGGACTATTGTTACTTCTGAGCTCCAATTCCACCGCGCACAGTGAACAAAGAAGGAACTTAAAATAACCAGCATTTTTCATCTCGCTAAAACCTTACGCCACAATTTAGCTCTCAGCAGCAACGGTATATAAATACCGTTGCAGCAAATTCACAACGGGTAACTATTTGACATTTGAACATTTGAATTGAGTAGAGCTAGTACTAATTTAACTAATGCTAGTTGGCTTGACTGCATGCTGTGGTCTCACCCGCAAAAATACTAAGAGCCAGTTCATTCCGTATGTGGAGAGACAGGCTAGGCGTTTGTTGGGACAGGTTCAGGTGTCCTTGAGTCTGAGAAGTTGACTATGCAACAGGAGTACACTTGGAAGCTCAGAGGGAACACAAGTCGTGACAAACGCACACAAAGGTAATCTAAACACAGCCAGTCTCCCTGAAGAGGCGGGCTTTTCATGTTTACGAACATGTTAGTACCGTGCACAGCGCCTGGACATGCAGTGAACACACTTTCCCACAGACAAAAAGTTGGTTTACAGAAACGCCACTGATTACTGTTGCTTTCTCCATTTCATTCACGCGCTCGTCTTTGATTGATACGTTTTCTTATCCTTCCAAAGTCGTCTTAATTTGGAAGACAGTGTGTGTTAATTTATATTAATGAGTGTCATAACCAGAACATTGGTTATTAAATTCAGAGGTCTCATTGAGCAACTAAATCAAGCATAGACAACAAGCATTAAACCACAGTGGAGTGATGCAGGGAATCTTTTATTGGACAAAGTGGCTTGAGAGATGTACTGTATGCATATTCATTCTGCCCCAGCTTAAAACTCTCATCAAACTGTCAGCAGTAGTTTGAATGATGAGGCAAAATGTACAGTTCTTTAGAAGAATTTAACTTTTTGCTACTATTATTATTATTATTATAACAACGCTTAACAGTGTCTCGCTGAAAGCGTTTCTGGGCCAGATATGTCAACTCAGCCACATTAGAGGGAGAGAGAGAAAAACATATTTTAATTTCCTTGACAAAAATGCCATATTCAGGAACATTGCTGTGAAACGAAATTATTTGCCCCATTAAAGCGAATGGGCCATATATTTCTAAATGCTCAACAGCCTGGAGCTTTCCAGCAAGCAGGGTGCAGTTCAGCACTTGAGCTTCACACAAATGACTTGGATGATTTTTTGTTTTTGAACGGATGGTATATGAAAATAAACAACACTGATTGATGGCAGGACAGGCACCGAAGGCCAATGTCTGTCTCTGCAGCATACAATTAAAAGATCCAGGAAACTAAAATCTGTGAATTCCTAGCTGATGTGTTGTTCTAATACTATTTTGCATTCACAAATGACCCAGAAATATTGTAAATGATTCTTGAAAAATAATAAAAAATAAAAAAAAACAATAATAATAATAATTTTTAATTTCGTTTTTAGTCAACCGTGTGCTGTAATTGGCTTCCTTACCCCCATTGCTAAATGGCAGGTTTTCGGTGGGTGGGGTTAGCTGGGTACAATGCACGTCACAAAACACTACAACCGGTGCTATCCTTTTTCCACTTGTAATATGTAAATGATGCTCTTGCCACTGTTGTGCAGGCAAGTTAAAATTGGAAATTTCACCGTGGCCTTCTCCCTGGATGCAGAAAGACCAATACGCTTTTATCTTTTACAAAAAAAAAGAGAGAGACTCAAAAGAAATGGGATTCAATCATTTCTGATGGCCCACGGGCACTGCGGTATTGCTATAACCCCAACAGTTAGCATTTGTGGCGCCCATTTTCTTCACCAGCTCCCTATAAAAACAACATGGCTCTGCTAATATGCTAGCACGGGAGCGTGGGGCGGGGCCTTCCCTTCACCTCCCAACTGTCGCTGCTATTGGCTCTCTCTCGATGGTCGCAGAGAACAGACGAGCGATGTACTAGTGCAGTAAGCAGGCCCGCCATTAGCTAGTGATAAATAGCTTTCAAACTTATATATGGAGAATTACAGTAAAGCCTCTTTTTTTTGGGGGTAATGTCCAGAGTTTGAGACTGACTACAGAGCCTAATGTTACAGTGTACATTCGCTCGGTGCTACAACGTTATTACACATCGAACGATCTTCAGGTTTAATTATACGACGGCAAGGCCTAGCTTATTTAGCATTCTTTCATGTTGTCTGCGCAACCTGCGCTAACCTAGCGACAAGGAACGGTTCACATATGAGGTGTCTTATGGATATGAATGTTAATGAGCGCAGGACGCAGGCCCACCCCGTCCTTATCTGCTGAACAGGTCACGATAATCTAATAGTGTTTACAGCAATTTAATGTGATTATAATCTGGTTAAAAACTTCAAAGAAATATTAAGATGACAATCAATTGTCTCTTCTGGAAAATACAAACATAATAATTAGAATCCAGTTTCCTGGACCATTAAGCACTATTTATCTCGATCGCTTAGCTTAGATCTTGATTCTGCTAAAAAAAACTTGAAGCATGCCAAAGGAGTTTCTGTCTTCATTTCAAGATTAAATTCCTTCCTGTGTCAATGCTGTCTAGTTGTTGTCTGGGTTTTACAAAATAGGCTGATCTTTCAAACTAAAGAACCCAGTTAAGGTATAACAAGTCGTCTGTAGAAAAATATCATTTGAAACCATACCTGAAGTCCTCTGAAGAAAGATAAGTGAAATGAAAAAACTCAAAGAAAACAAAGCTGCAATTTTATGGATGTGATTATAGGTCAGAGCAACCTTCACCATAAATTTGGCTTTATTTGGTATTGCCATGTCAAACTTATATATGGGGAATCATAGACACTTTTTGTCGGTCTACAAGACAGCTGAGGTAAAAAGTGCTAACTCATGTGCTAAGACATAACACTACTCAATGGCTGTTGGCAGGCATCCAACCTGCCCCTACCACTCAGCAATAAGTCCTGAGAGGAAGACTCATTTGCGCGGGTGAAGAGGCGACCCACAGGATTGTGGGAGGCTGAAGGAGTCCTAAAAACCTGTGACAGAGAGGTGAGCTGCCAGGGAGCAGCTGGGCAGCGATGTGACTGGCATGCCCTTTGGTCATAGGCGTAGATTTCGGGGAGGGGGGACACGCAGGGGATACGCCCCCTCAATATTTAGAATACGTGCCCCCCCCCCCCAATAAAAACATGAAAGAAGCATTTCCACCATAAATTGATGCAGAAAAAGCACAAATTGGTGCATAAAAATTCACCAGAATGCAGGAAATGAAGTGTTTGATGCTCAAAATTCCCCCCCAGACCCCCAACTTAATGTGTCCCCCCCAATGTTCAAACAAAACCTACAGTACCGCCACTGCCTTTGGCAGCTAGCTCTGGCGGGGCAGGCCGCCCACACGTGCGTGAGGCCAGTGCTAGAAATATGCACCCCATACATCACACAGGGGCTGGAGCTCATGAGGACGTCCCTTCACTCGCTGTAACAGCCAGTGCACTAAACTGGCAGCCGGGTAGCCGAATATTCCCACGCGGGTCACCTCCGGGTACTCCGGTTTCCTCCCACAATCCAAAGACATGCAGGTTAGGTTAATTGGAGAGTCTAAAATTGCCCCTAGGTGCCCTTCCTGCCGTTGCCCTTGACCAAGGCACTGGCCTCGGAACTGGTCGGAGTTGGTCCCCGGGCGCAGCACTGTGGCTGCCCACTGCTCCTAAGTAATTAGGATGGGCTAAATGCAGAGGACGAATTTCACTGTATGCACATGTATATGCACGTGACAAATAAAAGCCTTCTTCTTCTTCATATTCAGGATTAAAACATCTTTCTCCTTTATAAAGAACGCCCATGGACCTACAGCCTGCTCCTCTGGCCCCTCCAAGTGGGGCAACAGAAGCCATGGTGAAATTCACCATATAACTAGGTATTAAAAGAAAACATGTTTCCATCCGTCAAGCAATCCCTTATAATGCAAAAGATATCCTTCAAAAACACACTAAGAGAGACCTGGAAACTTTCTCTCTAACCTTCACCAAAAGCAGCTGACCTAAATTGTGATTGTGATCCTCGCTCAGTAAGAAAGGGATAAAAAAACCTACAAAAGCCAAAAGTTAAATTCGCGCCTCAACAGTTGAAAGTTTGCTATTCAGCGAAGAGTTGGGGAAAGTGCACGTCGGTCACGATAAGCAGGAAGGAAGTGAACGACTCCGTAAATGCGTGCGAATAAACGCTGCACTGAGCACGCTCAGTGGCAGAGGCTCGCGGGAGGGGGGGGGGGATGCGGGGGGGGGGGCCACGGCTCCCAATCCTGAGATATGTCTGGCCTCGGCTTCTGAGCCCCGCTCGCACAAAACAGGCCCAGAGAAAACACCCCCATCTGCGGGGCCCTAATCCCTCAGAATCATTCGACAAATTGCGCGTACATGGTCACAGTATGGCCACCCCCCCCCCCCCGCCCGCAATCCCCGGCTCCCGAGTAATCATCGCACGCCTGAAAGGACACCCCGGTCCCATATTTCATTATTTGCATTGTAATTTTAAGTGCTGATTTTTCAGAATGCTGAATAGAAACTAGGTTTTTTTTTTTTTTGCAGGCGAGCGGGCCGTGTGCAGTCAAGGATACGCCGTGGCGTGGCGACGGAGAAAGCAACAGTACCGCTTGCTTAAATCCAGCGAACAACATCACTCTCGTCATGCGGTTATTGTAGCATAAAAGCTTAGCTGGAATAACTGAGAATGCATTTTAAAAAATGTAAAAAAAATGGCAATGGACGGTGAGGAGGGAAGATAGAAACAACATTCAGCCACCAACCCCCCCACCACCCCCCCCCCCCCCCACCACAATGTTTTAATATGGACCTACAAAAACTTTTTAAAGCATTTCAGCGTTTCATATTACGAATGCTACCTCAAAGGACTTTTGATGTTTCATGTTTTTTTTTTTTTTTTTTTTTAAAGAAATGGTATTTCCATAATTGTGCTTCTAAAAATACCAATTAAAAAAACTGTAAAAAGTTTTTGTGGGGGAAGGACAAAATCATAGAGGAAGGGTTAAAAGCAGCAAGTCAATAAGGAGGGAGAAAGACGGATGTGGAAAGGAGGAAAAAAAAAAACATTAGTAGAAATGGAGGGACAGAAATGGCTATTAAAAATATAAATGGCACATAATACCTCAAATGAGATGGCAACCAACCACCTGTTAGGTTTCAATGGTATCCGTTTGTAAAAGCTGTCGCAATCAACGGACCCTAAAAGTGTACAGTTAGTGCCTGAGTCAGTATGCATTTCAAAGGAAAGAGAAAATAAAAAAATAAAAAAAACAACTTGTGAGTACATTTTATTCATAGGCTTTTTTTTTTGCGCTGCCAGCATGAATGAGCATCCACATGTCAACAGTTCATCACTTCCACTCCATTCTGGAGAGCAGCACACGAAGCGCAGTCATTACCTTTTTCGCTTTAGCCGGATGATCAAAGAACAACATTCAGGCACTCAGGCGACATAACCCTGCCCTCACCCTCACTGGGCGCTACTGTGTCTCTAATCACGTTCAATCAAAATGTTTTGGGAGGCCCCTGCCGGCGAATCCAAATTAACGGCCGCGCGAAATAGGTGTGGCAGGCCATCGCCGACGCTTTCTTCCTTACCCATGAACAAATCTGAGGGGGAGGGACCTCGGGGACCGCGCTCAAAATTCAGACGATACTGACGGGGGGGGGGGGGGGGACGAAGAAGGGAAATGTGATATAGCCCACAGAAAACGGAGAGGGTGAATTCCGTTTGCGGCAGAGAGGGGAGCTTACGGGGCGCTGAAGCCCGGAGGTCAGGCAGCCGCCTACGAGGACAGGATTCTGCGCGTACTCAGCCCGTCGCGACCAAACGCACTGGCGGCGGGAAACGGACGCTATCCCGCACCTCGCTTGTGTGGGGGCCCTCAGCACATAGCGCCCGTACGCTCTCCAGTCCCCGGGGCTCTCCCATCGGTCCCCTACAGGTGGCGCTGTTGAGGCCCGCCTGCAGCACCACCTGCAGAGCACAGCTCCGACGCTAGCTGGGCTTTGGGCTGGTCAGTCTACTGACCGCATTAGAGACACTGAGTGGCTGGCAACAGGCTTTTTCAGCCTCAAGGGACAGATCTGAATTCCTCCAGCATAGTGCCATGGAATGAAGGTGCTACTTTTTTAGCTCTTTCAGAAGCATGTGGATTGGCACACACACACACTTTAAACGGGTTTATTTTTTTTTATAATTTCCCCTTCTTGTGTACTCATACACATTCATGCTAACATTTCAAATATTAATAAAATCACAAGTCATGCAAAAGCTACTTAGTAACATGAAAAGAAAAAAAAGCTCCCGAAACAATAATCAAAAGTACCCCACACCCCCCATCCCACAAGTGATCAATGTCAGCCCCAATTTTTTTTTTTTCAAACAGTAGGAGCAAAGCTTTCCCAACGTGGTACTGTAACTGTGAACTGAACAGCCGACGGAGACCATTTTGGAGGCCGAAAATGTGAGCCGGTGGCGTCAAAGCTTCTTTGTACCAGCGGAGCGTGTTTGGCGTGGTGGGTGTGGACGCTCTCCGGTCCAGGAAGAGGAAAGAGGAGCAGAGAGAGAGGGACGCTGCAGGATCTTAATACACAGTGATTCAAAAACACCGGCGACTCCTATATCCGTCACAGCCCGTCCCACAATCCTGATGCGTTGGTTAAAAGCGTGCTCTTTTGCCCCTTGCAGACCAGAGGGGGCAGGGGGGGAAAAGGCCAGGGTTCTTTACTCCAAAATTCTAAATGCAAAACTGCAAACGACTCTTCTGAGATCAGGTCCTTTAGCTGGATACAGCACACCTGGGATCCCTTCAGAACTCTTATTTGACACCAAACTCGCTGTGTCACTTTCAGCCTCAGCGCTGGTGCACTGTGCGCTCGGAATAAAGGAAGAGAGGTCGTCTGGACCACTGTGTCAGCCCCTTATTCAAATTGATGTTTTCACTACATATAACACGTGAAGAGTGAAAAGGGCATTTTAGTTCTGAATCATTTCCTTTTTTAATGCAGCGGACGGAGAAATTAAACTCTTCATTGGGCCCAATAATAAGAGGATGGTTCCACGGTTCATTGCTCTCTTAAATTCTATGAATAGTTTTTTTTCAGGTGGGCAAGGTTAAGATGAATTAAGTCCAACTTAACACCGCTTTTTCACTTTTGAAAAACCTGCAATAATCTCGCGCTCGCAGGAATAAAAAATGTGTCCTTTTTTTCCGACAAAGGACGAGAAGAAGTGGCACCTGCCGCCGGCGATCTGCTCAACCCATATTTCTAACCTTGAAGCGCAGGCTTTTCCGTCAGACGGGAAGGTGACATTCCTCTTCATTGTGTTCTTTCCAAAAACCGTCGAATGTGTCGCGGCGTCTGGCTAAATCGAGGTTACGTCAGTCGTCTCTCCAGGCTGGGTGCGTTTCGGGTATTCAAAGCCGCCCAGTTAATGGAATAACACTGTACGCCGTTACAATAAACAGTGTAGGCACGCACGCGCACACACACACACACACACACACACACACAACAGGCCTTTTGTTCGCTTTCAGGAAGCAAAAAGAAAAAAAGCCTTGATGCTCTGTCTTGGATGCGAGTCACGAAAGGGCAAAAAAAAAATATTTATATTTATTATTTTCTCGTGACTCGTTGCGGGTTCTGTCTGTGGCGGCCCGTCAATCATGGCCGCCACTTCAAAGCGGCGCGTTTCCCTCGGTCCTCTGGCCTCCGGTTAACGTTCGTAAAGGTTAAAAAAACGGAAAAGGATCCGGAGTAATGCATTCCGGAGCTTTTAAAGGGCGAGCTCACACCGGGCTATTTTAACACAAGGACATATGTATATGGCTGTGTGTGTGATTACGCAGTAATCACAACCGTTCTGTTTAGCTGATGCTTAATGTGCTGCTTCCTGTTCTGAGCATATCCCCCTGTTTTTGCAGCTCTTAGGAACAGCGCTTCATACTTCATGTACGCTATATGACCAAAGGTATGTGGACACCCTTTGGTCTGGGGCTGGTTTTTCATGGTTTGGACATTGGGCCCCTTTGTTCCTAGCGAAGGCAGATCTTAAGGCTACAGCATGCCATCACGTTCTAGATGATTCTGTGCTTCTCCAACAGTTCGGGGAAGGCCCATTTCTGTTTCAGCATGACAGTGCCCCTGGGCACAAAGCAAGGTCTATATAGAAATGGTTTTGCTAAGAACGATGCGGAAAAACTTGGCTGGCCTGCACAGAGCCCTGACCTCAATCCGACACCTTTGGGATCAATTGGAAAAGCCAACAGCGAGCCAAGGCCTAATCGCCCAATCGATGCCTGACCTCACCAATGCACCTCTGGCTGAATGAAAGCAAATCTCTGCAGCAATGCTCCAACATCTAGTATAAAGCCTTCCCAGAAGAGTGGGGGGTTGTTATAGCAACAAAGAATGGGCCAACATATTAATGTCCATAATTCTGGATGAGATGTTGGTTGTCAGGTGTCCACATACTTTTGGCCATGTAGTGTATCATGCCTTGATAGTGCTGTAATGGCTGGTGCCCTGGAGAAGTCAGGCACAGGCACACACACACTATAACATCAAAATGCCCCATTATTTCATTTTTGAAAGACATAATGTATTCCACCATTAATTGCTTTGAATGCATCCGCTGTGTTCTTTTCACATTTTCTGATTGGTAAATCTTTTCTTCTCTCTGCTTTGCGTCCTCAAGGTCGCTCACAAGTCCTTGCACGGTTTTACTTTCCCACATTTTCATCCTAAATTGGATTGGCCGATTGCCTCTGTAGCCCCTCCCATCACTGCAACGTCCTTCCTCATTGGTTAGAGGTCCACACCCTCTGAGAAAACTGTAGCCACGGCAAGGGCTCATCAAACAACCACAAGGCACACGACTGCGCTCTGAGCGAGTGCCTTATCTGGGTGCGCCACTGGAGAGCCCTTCATTTTGAAAGAGCAGAAGGTTAACAAGCGGCAACTTTTGGCCTTCTGCTTGGCGCTAGTACAGAGACGGAGCACTGGGACGTGGCTGACGTCAGGCTGTGCCAGTTCACAGTTAGTCATCCTGAAGAAGTCACAAAGAGGGAGATAAAAGAGGAAGCAGAAACATTGGCAATGCACACTTAACCTCAAGAGCGCTTTCATCATCGCTACGGGGCATACTAGCGTGTACACTGTGTGTGTGTGTGTGTGTGAACGTCTCTCACTTATTACTAAAGAACAAATCACAAAAGAAATCTTCAGTGTAGATATTTACAACTGTTCTTTTCTACACAGGCTAGAGTAAAAACAACAGGAGAGACATAATCCCCAAACAATTCTAACTTAATTTATCATGTCAAGAGTGTACATTTATCAAATATGTCATCAGCCTGGTGAGTCCTATCAACCTCAGGCAATTCCATTTCTGGGATTTTTGTGGCAGTTACTCTACAGACTTAACTAAAATGTCTGCGATTGTTGATGTTGCTGTAAATGGGCCCTGTAGAATATCTTACCTCACTCGTTTGTGTAGAATTCATGCAAAATTAAAAATCCCAATTTCCTCGTTTAGACTTGACACTGACATTGTAATCTAAACAACCTCCAAATCCTGCACAGCTCCTGCTGTCTGCGAAAGAATGAAGCAGCACATTTATAACCAGATTAGGCCATTTTTTTGCAGGTAGTTTCAGTGCGTTGCACTTTTTTTTGAGCTATAAAAGCCAGCGAGCTCAAAGTAAGGCCCTATCGCTATCGCTACAGTGAAGTTGGGGCAAACGGTGCTCAGACACTGTGCTCTACGGACCGTGTGCATTACCTCAGCCCCTGCCTCCTTTTCCCTTTTCACCACAGAGTGGGGGGGGGGCACGCGCTCTATCTGGAACAGAGCCGCCACAATCACAACTCCAGCTAATTAATAACCAAGCAGCGCTGAAGGAGAGGGGGGGGGGGGGGGATTTGGGGAGAGGGGGGCAGGGGGGATCGGTGGGGGGGGGGGGGGGTGAGGCGCATACTCACAGCGATGCTGTGCCCGAAGCCGGACCCGGGCTGGGGGCTAGCAGCACTTATGTAGTTACCCACGGCGGAGTCCTGACTGCCCGGTCCGTACAGGTCCGCCACCGGCCCGGGGCTGTTGGCGCCCGGGAAGCCTCCGGGGCGGGGCGGGTTGGGGCCTGCCGAGGAAGCAGGGGCCCCAAAATTGGGTTGAGCAGTGTAGCTATTCAGGACTGGCGTGCAGAGATATAAAAAACCTGGGTGTGAGCACATCTCGCATGCAGAGAACCTCTCACAGAACCAAAAAAGCCAGACCCACGACAAAACCAGTGCAGTCAAAAAGGAAATCACCTCAGCCATTAAAAAACTACAAGTGGATATGTAAGAATATGACACAGGGGGCGCTACTGAGCAACAGGCCATAGGACAACAATGAATTAATATTATTTCAAAAAAATTCTAATTTCCAACAGCATACGTCAGTGAAGAAGCATTAATTGCTTCACAATAAGTTATTCAGAATCTACAGTATACTGCTGCATTTGTGCCTTGCTATGATTACATTAAAATCGCAGCTGAATACATAAACGTTTTCTTGATATATAAATTTATAAATTCAGCCGCACTAAATTAAATAGCGCCTTTTTCATTTAAATAGTGTGGTTAAATTGGAGATTTTTTTTTTGTTGATCATTCATTATAATTTCTAATCAGAATGTAAATGCAAGGCGTGAAATTTAACCCCAAAACCATATTCTTACACATTTATACACATATACATGTACTGTACACACCTGTATGCATGTACTGTGTATATCTATATTTTCAAGGCTCAGTTATTCAAAAAGCAGAACTAAAATTAAGGACATGCATGAATTAAAAGCAGGCAAGTAGCCTTTGATTGTAGACAATGCTATGAGCCCTGTATAGATATATATAGGTACACGGGTGCAAAGTGCCATTTAACACAATTAAAACCAGGTTAATGGACATAGTGAACTGTGTAAAATGTGGATGTGTTTTTTTTGTTGTTGTTTTTTTAAAAATATATAGACCCGTTAAATGCGCATGAACACTTTTGACCGGATCTAGACAGCATTCCCCCCTTCCGCGCAAACTGCAGAGGAGCCGGTGCTCAGGCGGCAGCGTTAAGGCGCGTCGTTTCGTTGAGGTTAAGGAGCGAGGAGGGCTGATTTTGGCTCAGGACCCGTCCCGCTAGACGCCAAAAGACGACGGGAAGCGAAGTCGCTCAGACGCTCGTATTCCAGGTCCCCCTTGCGCGGTGTTCAGTGTGCGTACACCGACAAACGCCGAGATGTCAGTTCATGAATCAATCTCACAAATTGCATGGGGGACTTCTACACAACACCCCTATCTAATCAACACCTGCCGTTTGGAGAGCTGCCCCCCCCCCTCCTCCTCCTCCTCCTCCTCCTCCTTTAAATATATGACGGTGATTATCTGCCCATTGGTAACATGGGTATTGGGACTGGCTTGTTCCTGACAGGCAGAAAATTACCGAAGGTATCCAGGGTAACGTGTTGCTAAAAGTCTGCTTCAGTGAGACTCACTTCTCCACACCGCCGCTGCTCGTGGGAAAAAAAAAAAAGCGATCGTACAACGCGAGGGATGCTACGCGATCTGGGGCTACTGAGGAGGACGATGTGCATCCCGATCCAGCTACGCAAACACACGCGCACGTGCGCGGGCGGGCACACACGTGCTAACACGCGCACACACACACACACACACACATCTGGAGAGCGAAGTGCTTGACCATGTCAGTGAAAATAAACCATCACCGATACACACGCAATTAAAGCCGGCTGTCATACACCCAGTGGTTCAGCCGTCGAAAGGTATAATTGTTACAGACCACTTGAGTCATTGTTCCTGCCAGCCCCCCGGACCCTCCCATTTTCGCCTCTTTGAAAGACAAATTGCAATAAATAAAAATAAATGCAGAAATTAAATTACAAAAACAACCCACACAGCTTTGAGCTCCTGACCTCACCATATTCATTTTTCTTCATGAACATTAAATGGCCCTCACATTAATGAAGGAATATTAAATCAAGCTGCTGTGCGTCTACAAGCTTTCAGTCTGCCCAGATATTAATTGCGAGAAAAAAAGGCTATTAAATGTGCTTCATTTGAAAACTCAGGAAGCAACTGGCTCTTAATATGAGCAGGAATGCTGGGAAACGGCTCCCCAGGAAGTACGAACCACGACGTGGGAACACTGATCCGAAGTGTTCCACAACAGAACTGCAGCTTAGAGTGGGTTTTGTAAAGCAAACACACACACGCACACACGCACACACGCACACACACACACACACACACACGCACACACGCACACACGCACACACACTTGTTCGCATGCACGCACTCACTGTGACTTACAGGAACTCCCTGCAAATCCTTAAAACAATCTGACTAAACTTTACAACAGTAAAATTATTTTTTTTCTCCCTTAAAAAAAAAAAAGTAGTATAAATCTCAGGAAATTGCCCCGAAAATGTAATATAATAATACCAAAGTTGCCACTTAACACAAAGTCATCCCTGAGAATGTCCTCGCTGTTCTTATCTGAACACTGCAGCCATTACAAGGCTGCATATTAAGCAATTACTGCCATTTTCAGTGAACGCAGTAAACCTCATTTTCATTTACTGGTGGATTCAGACAGGAGGTGGTACAGGGCTCAGAGTTTCACGTGGAGCAGGATTTAAGTTTTTTATTCAACCCCTGGGGCTATACTGCCTCCGTCATTAACTTTAATAGCAAAAGCACGAAGTACAGTACACCGAGTCTGATTTGTGGCATAATAACACCAATGTTGATTTAACAAGCGGCCCTCTGATTACACGGCAACTTTAAAACACAGATGACTCATCCGTTCCGCACACTTTCGCCGTGCCGCCATTTATTTCCCCCCTCTTAATTGACACATCGAGATGATTCTGCATCTGCGCAAATAAGGATCTTTGAGGCAACGTTATTCACGGTGCCTTCTGTGCACTTTCAACCATCTTTCTCCTCGAGTGCACCCTGGAAATTTACCTGCAGTGTCCCTTCGCCGATTTAGCACAAACAATGCGAAGTCTAAGCAGACTTTTTGATCGCTGTTTTTACTTTTCGTTTTGCTTTTACTGGCTGTGTTATACTTTTTTTGAAAAGCCTCTTCCCTGTCCTTCTTTAAAACCTACAGGCCCGCACCGCAATTTCGCTGCACAAAAACGTTTCCACTTCCCACCACGAAGCACACTCACAGTTCAGTCGCTACGGCGATTACGAAGACCCAAATACTATTCGGTCCTTCTGGGGAACTATCAAATACATGTGATGTCCTCTAAAAATGACCCCCCCCCTCCCCCCCCCCAACATACTGCAATCCAAACTGGCCTGTCCCCTGCTACCAATCAGCTGTGTCTCTCAGTACAATCCTTATTTTCTTTTACTCTTTTGAGCAGGCATGTTCCGCTGGGCATCCCAGGCCAGGCTTCTTAACCCTGGCAGGGGATACACCACCAAAGTGGGAGCTGTTTAAATATTGATGCTTCCGCCCGTGCAGACCTCACAGGGCACCCCCGCCCAGGAGGGACAGAGAGAATAAAAAAAAAAGACGGTAAGAGGAGAACGGCGTGGCAGTTGTCTGCAAACAGCTTGACTGCGACCGTCTTGCCCGCGGATTCCCGAAGTGCTTCGGAAGGCGACGGGAAATTTTGGCACGGTTATACAGCGCTCCGCAATTACGTTTTTGTGATTCTCTGCACGCACTCAAGAGCACTCCTTCATTCACAATCGCGGAATTTGCGAGAGTCCATGTCCAAGGACTGACACCGCCCCCAAGCTCCCAAGACATATGCTAGCGCGGGGTTTGATTGAAATCAAATGCCAAAACTGGGATCTGGGTTTATATAGCACATACAGTGGAATGGCTCATCTTCCTCATGTGTTGCGCTCGTGTGTTCGTCCTCACCCCCCCCACCCCTCCACCCCCCCACACCTCCTTTCCCATGTGTTCAAGTTGCTCAGACGGGGGAATTCACATCCTGCAAGCTGCAAAGCATCAAGAGCACCCCCCCCCCCGCCCCCCCCCCCTCCCACTTTTTCCAATAAATGCTCTCAAAGAGAACTCACTGCCATGGTGTGTGGTCCATACCTCGTAAAATAAAAAAAATTAATAAAAAATAAATAGAAAAAATAGAAACTGGCAGACCACTACAGAAAAAACACTACAGAAACTGGCGGACCGAAAGCAAGCCGGTACAAAGATTAATGCGGCCACCGGGAAAGACGTTCCGCGTGGCGGCCGAGATGTCTCCACCCGTCTGCTCCTGAAAGCCAATGAGCCTTACCTAGTGAGGCCAAAGGGAATGTGCCCTAATGGCGGTACACACTTCGCCATACTGCTCGCCCGGCTAATGCAATCCTTCACTGGCGGATACGGCACTCCAGAGGGGGATACTGGGAACTGTAGTACAAACAGTGAGCAATCTCCTACAGTGACGCCTTCACAAACACACTTAAGTGCAAATACTCCACAGCCCCAAAAAAACAACAATGCACAAGAACGATATATATATGTATATAAACCCAATCAATGGGAATGACCTACAGCCATAAAAAAAAAATGCAATGCCTTCCGAACCAGAGAACAGGGTCTGGGCAATCTAAAGTTTCAATCAGAAACTTTTTTGATCTGGCATTCAATCTGAATGGGATCGGTGCACAGAGCACCAAAAAAGGAAACGCTAACACAAAACTTAGTTTCCAGTGATTACGTTTGCGAAAACACAGCGCTTCAATATCTAGTTTTGAGTTTAAAAAAAAAAAATCCAATTTCATCTGGTGTTGTGCTGGTGATACAGTCACCAATGCACATGATCACAGCATTGACTGGAGGGCTACATGCTTTGCATAATGCTACTGCATAATGGGTATATAATCCATATACATGCACATCTACATATGTACTGCATATACAGCATTAGAATTGCCTTACAGAGTATTTATAAGTCATTTGTAATACTGACTGAAATGTCGCAGGCTTACATCAGTCATGTATAGCTTATTTAGTTATTCAACCTCACGTTACTGTTTTTACGACACTGGAATGTGAGGATATAATATTCAGAACATGAGAGAACGGGACAGAGTAACAGCTATCCGTTTCTCCACAGGAGAGATGCTGTACAGTACATATGCACAGAGATACATGTATACACTTCATAGAAAGTACCAAAGGTGGGAAATCTAAAATGACATAAATATGAATAAAATTGGTTAAAAAAAACATAAAAATAAATAAATATGCATGCAGTACATTGCAGGCCAACTCCCCCCGATGCAATTTTTTTTGTTGCTTTCGCCTCTTTTTTTGTTTTTTTGCGAAAACTTCACAGTCTTTGGGGCTCACCCCCTCAGAAACTGGAGAGGCTTTCTGATTCATTCAGCGAATGAAGGAAGGGGGGTATGGATCAAATCAAATCAAACCAACCAACCAACCAACCAACCAACCAAATCAATGAAGGAAACACGGGTACAAACCTGGGCTCTTAAACTGATCCGGGCTGTGGAGGTGCTGGAGGGGGGAGTTGCAGGCGGATGTGGAATGCTCACCGTGCAACATCTGTGCGGCCTGGGGCCCCAGCGAGCCATAGTCCGCAAAGGAGCAGGGCGCCCCCCGGTGGTCACTGGGCGTGGAATAGAAACCGTAATCGGGGAACCCTGGGAGATACAGTATAGGGTGGGAGGAGGAGGAGGAGGAGGAGGGGGGGGGGGGGGACTCCATCATCGTGGAAAACTTTTTGCACAGCAACGTCATTACTTTTTTTTTTTTTCATTGGCACTGTGGTGTGGTGCGCGGCACTAGGTGAGTGGTGTGGCTCCACTTCCGCCGCCGTGGATGCCATTACTGATCTTTCCCTTCTCCCAGCAGCCCCTGCTGTCAGCAGCTCTGCCAGTGTTATAGTGTACGGTGCATGCGTTGACAGCACAAAGGGGCAAAAAAAAAAAAAAAAAAAAAATTCCACCTCACCATGGGTCAGCAACAGCCTGTGTGAGACCCCAGGCCTTCCCAATGCCCACACTGGCATATGCTTGAGTTCCAGATCATTTACACTAAACTCCACAGCTGCCAGAACAAGAAATATAGATACATACACACAGAGGTGGATGTTCTTCCCAAGAAACACCACACCCATGTCAAGAAATAAGAATCAAGTAGGCCTATTTGACTGTATCATTCACTGTCACATATTGTTGTCACACAAGTTTCTAACCGATGGGAAGAAGATAGAGGAAAATGCATTGATGTCTTTTCTTCTCCTGTCCTCTTCAAAGACAGTTGCTGAACACACTTCAGTCAGTTTAGAACAGAAATCTTTTAATTTAGTGTGTGTGTGTGTGAGGGGGTGTGGGAGGGGGTGAATACTATTCAGAAAAAATCAATAATTAATCTTAGGCCTCTACACATGAATCCATGCAATTAATTACAACGGCTCGTAATTGCTACTCATGGTATATTTCAAGAGGCGCCGCCAGGTTGACTAAACGTACGTACAACAGATCTCAACCGTGAAAGGAACGCCAAGAACTTTATCTCCAGCTTCACGTTTCGGGCCGGGCGAACAGACCCCCGCTTTTTTTTTTTACGGCGATAGCGGCTTACCGGCGACTTAAAAAGCCGTCTCTTCGGCGTTGAGGCGTGTTGACATTTACGGCGCGTCCTCTTAATCTGCGAAGCGCCGATCGCACAAAGCGAGGCTATCGAAGCAGCGCCCGCCTCTCGCACATCCTCCTAACTGGAGGGCTAATCCACCCCCTCAGAGAAGCCGCGTTTTTTGAGACCGGAGCTGTCTGGTCTGGTCTGGGACCTCTCCCCGTGACCTGTTCGCTTTCTTCCTCCTTTTTTTTTGATCTCAAAACTGAGGAGGTTGATCAACGCCACGCCAGGGCCAGAAATGACTTACGTCGTGGCCATCTGAGAAACAAACAAACGTACGCGTTCAAGACTGTGTGACCTGCCATCAGTGTCACGAGGGCTTATCTTCCCTGCGGGGGGGGGGGGGCAGAAGGTCCACTTGTCAAATGAGGGCCTACAAATGCACTGTAGCAGCCCTGCCACTTTTACTCGCATACCGTACTGTAGCAGCCCTGCCACTTTTACTCGCATACAGCTCTGTATCGTACTGTACACACGTTGTATTTAACGCTCAGCATTGACTTTTTCCCAACTGCCAATGACAAGGATAATCTCTACAATCAAAAAAAGCAGGGGATTGTTAATATCCAGAAAAACCGCTCTGACATTCAGTATCAAATGCCTCGCCTTTCTCAAGAGAGGCTTCTCCGTACATCAGAATCCCTGCTCACGCCAGCCAATCAGAACTGATTTAGTGAGGTCCCGCTCGTCTCTCCTCTTCCTCTTCTTCCTGACCCCCCGCCTCCCCCTCTTCGCTCCTCTTGTTCTGATCTCTGAACACGGCCCTTGTCCTTCGCCCTGGGAAAAGCCGGGTGTAACCCTTCTGAGGAGAGACCTGCAGTCCGCTGCAGTCCCAGTCCCTTGTACAAGCAAGCCCTGGAACTAGCCTTTTTACAAATAAATAACCTTTCACCCAATACTCACACGGGGAAATTCTGTAAGACCGGGGTCAAGACATCCAGCCTTTGCTCCAGAGAAGCCCATGAAGAACTACCTGCCAGTGATTCCCTCGGGTGTGTGAGCAGCATAAGGACATTATCCAGCACTGGTGGCTAAACACATACTGTATGCCATGCCAGGTGCAAAGCACCTGCCAGCAGTAGCTTGGCTGGTGACCACCTATAGATCTTAATACACAATGTCCAACGCTATAGACTGACATTATAACAACTTAAAATCCTAAAACTTAAGGGTATACAGCAACAATTGTTGCGCGTTCTTTATCCAAAATATATCTGTAAAAAAAAAATGTTTTTGTCTTTGTAAATGATTAAAACATTTCTTTGTTACATAATGCATTGTCTCTTGGGCTTAACATATTAAAATAAACTTAAATTAAAGGCGTTGGAGGTTTCCTCCTGTATTATTATTAATTATTAATGTTAGTTTATTACTGTGACAGAAGGAGATCCCACCCCTGATGCAGGCAATTTAGGAGCAGAATGAGATTTAATAGCCAAGCCAACCCTACTACAAGCAGTGTTAGAACCTAAAAAATGTGCTTTAAAAAATCAGAGATATGAAGAATGTGTGGATATAAAAAGATTTCCTTTTACAGATACTATAAAATCATGCAGGATATTGTAATATGGGCTCTTACTGAGCATAATCACACTTCAACTATAACTTGGGGGGAAAAAAAAATCTAATTCGGATACTGGAGCTAGAGCTCACTAGTTCACTAGCTTCAGCTAGAGACAACTTCATTCAGCTCAAGAACACCACAACTGCTGTGGCCTGTAACTACAATATAAGCCCATAGCTCAATGTCTTTTAAGGTTTTTATTCCAGATTCCAGCCCCCCTGAACCACGTTCCCACCCCCATTTTGGGAAACAATCGATCTCATTTTTCCGGTGACAAATGGGCAACATTGTGCGTGATGCGGTCACACCATCAATCTGGTCCACCTCTCCGGTTCAGCTCCCCTTTCACACAGTGGAAGTGAAGCTGGCATGGTCTCTTCCCTCCTTTTTTAGCCCTTTTTTGTTACCCTGGTAAAATGAACATCTTACACAATATGTACAGCAGGGCTGGCTTGCTCTCCAGTGCCCCCCTCATATTTCACACTAATTGCATGATCTCAGGAGCGGCCCTGGGTACCGCTACCGTGACGCTGCGTGCAGCCGCCAGCCCTGAGCCTGCCTGCCACACCACCGTACCCTACTCACAGCGCATAGTCGAACGCTCACAGGACACAGGGGCGTCGTAGTGGGGGGGGGGGGGGGGTTGTGGGACTGACTACCCATGGCCCGAATGGGGGGAGGGCCCTCGAAAAGCCTGGAATGATGCGTGAGGGACGATGGATCAAGAGAGGAAGGGGGCCCACAGAGACTGCTTATGTATAGGGCCCAGAATTTTGTGCTACACCTCTGCACCTCTCACAGGACAAACACACAACCTCTCACGGGGGGGGGTTCACAGGAGGAAGTGCTGGACCCCCCAAGCAGCCCTGTTTTACAGGTTAAATATGAGCAAGCGCATCTGATCCAGCACCTGACTGGACAGTCGAGTTTAGGTTCTCATTTTCAAAATCGGGACAACACGGCAGGCCGTTGACAAACTCTTGTTATTCCACCGAAACTGTCCACAAAAAAAAAGAAAAAAATTCTGGAAACATCTGAAGTGAAAGCAAGGGTCGCAAAATATTGATTTATATTTGACACCTAGTTTGGAAGTTCGATCTGAGTTTTCGTGCGCCAGAGCGAACTACGTTGGACGACTTAACGGAGCACATTCCACGCGAACACAGAACCGGCGACGGCACCACACCGCTCTCCGGACCGGACCGCCCCCATCATGCACCGCACAGCCCGAAAACGAACAGGACGCGTCGAGCGCCGAATCCAGTGCGAAGCCCACTTAATGCTAAAGTCAACACTTCACCACTGCGATAATTCAACCACGTTTCCTTCGAAAATACAA
The DNA here is from genome assembly GCF_018555375.3 of Anguilla rostrata. Classification (NCBI taxonomy): domain Eukaryota; kingdom Metazoa; phylum Chordata; class Actinopteri; order Anguilliformes; family Anguillidae; genus Anguilla; species Anguilla rostrata. The sequence continues at coordinate 6,602,030 of NC_057941.1, forward strand.
CGATAAAAGCCCTACTGTCTGAGCTGCGTCAAATCGTATTCCTCTCAGTATGTGTAAACACACAACAAATGCCAGCCTAACAACAAAGGCAAATAAGAATTATCGGGCAATGATTCACGGCTAAAATGACTGCACTCAGTTACTGCGCGCACAATAAAAATGCATTATGTAGAAATTGCTACTGTAAGCAACTGAAGTTAATTGCCTACTCCTGTATCAGATCATATTGGCGCTGATGACACAGTCCTGAGAGAACGCTCAATGTCAGAGACGGCGACGCGGGCAGACCCGGGCATCGCTCAGACGACGTCGGTTAATGCGATGCGCGAGACTTCTCTCTCTGCTCCAAGGCCTGCGCTGTCAGACACCCCTGACAGGATGACTCGGCGATTTCGCGTTCGTCCCAGCCCCCGGAGTACCTGCACACTACAAGTTAAGTACGTGGGCGGCTGCCGTCACATTATTTCCGTCTCTTGCTTGTGGTGGCGGCGGCAGTGGTGATGGGGGGGGGGGGGGGATGGGGGGGAGCTGATGGTACAGACACCTGTTCCAGTCATATTTACCGCTCAGCTGGAGCAGGAAAATCACCCGACTCACATCTGCAATGGAGGGGGGTGAGGAGGGGGGGTGGGGATGGGATTTCCCACAGACGGCTCCTCCCGAAACCCACTTCCTGTCTTTCCCCGCTGCCGCGCGGCGGTGCGACACGTCCGCAAGCTACCCAAGCTACCCGAAGCGCTTGCCGGGCGGGTTGCCGGGGAAACGGCGCAGAGAGAACGCCCTGGAGACGAACCCTTTCCTCCCGCACCGGGGGGGCTCCGGTCCAGACCCACTGGAAGGCAGGTGAGGAGGACGTCCTTCAGGCGCTGATGACATTCGTGGGGGGGTTTTGGGGGGGGGAACGCTTTCCATCCGCCACAAGGAAATGAGATGGGAGGCAGAAGGAAAGAGAGCAATTTCCTGCAGCCCTTCTCCTCTCTTCCCCCCCCCCCCAGTCTGACACGCCTGGGGGGACTGGGCCGCCTCACACACAGCCTTCCGTGGGAGATGCCCACTCAAGCAGCTCATCTTTAATCACTTAAAAAACGAGAACGGGGGGGGGGGGCTAAAAAAAGAAAAAAAGAAGCACTTAGGTTTAATCCATTTTTGATGTAGACACTAATAGCCGGGTGTCCTTGAGGTTCAAAGCGTGTTCCGCGCTCGTCTCTAATTAGACGAGCAAGCAGCCATTCGGCTTCCTCTCCTCTTTCTAATTAGATCTTTAACAACAAACAAATGTCGACCTTTGCAGGGCCCGCGCCGCAGCCTGCCCCCATTAGTTAAACGGCGGGGGCGGGCAGCGGTTGGCGAGTCCCCCCCCCCCCCCCCTTTGTCTCCGGGTGCCCGTCGCGGGCACCGCGCCGCACCTGCGACGCCGCCACCGCCACCACCGCCAACGCCAACGCCACGGCGGCTTCCTGCCGCCATCCGCATAACACGCCCCCCCCGAAATTCAGGGGTAACAGGAACCGGGAGACACAAAAGGGCGACGCTTCCGCTTCGCCACAACAAACGCACGCGTGGCGGCTTTGTGTGCGCTGACACGGACAATAAGCCCCCGCGCCGCGCCGCGCGAGCCCCACCGCCGGAGAGGCCTCATCCAATGAAGCCCGGCGCGCACACACACACACACACACTGTTCACTGTTCAGGTGGATCGCACACACACACACTGTTCACTGTTCAGGTGGATCGCACACACACACACTGTTCACTGTTCAGGTGGATCGCACACACACACACGCTGTTCACTGTTCAGGTGGATCGCACACACACACACACACTGTTCACTGTTCAGGTGGATCGCACACACACACACACACTGTTCACTGTTCAGGTGGATCACACACACACACACACACACTGTTCACTGTTCAGGTGGATCACACACACACACACTGTTCATTGTTCAGGTGGATCGCGCACACACACACTGTTCACTGTTCAGGTGGATCGCGCACACACACACTGTTCACTGTTCAGGTGGATCGTGCACACACACACACTGTTCACTGTTCCGGTGGATCGCACACACACACACTGTTCACTGTTCCGGTGGATCGCACACACACACACTGTTCACTGTTCAGGTGGATCGCGCACACACACACACTGTTCACTGTTCAGGTGGATCGCGCACACACACACACACTGTTCACTGTTCAGGTGGATCACGCACACACACACACACTGTTCACTGTTCAGGTGGATCGCGTCTAATGACAGTGCCAACCGGTGTTAAAAAACGATACGGATAAAGACGGGCTAAGACAGGGGAAAATGCCACGGCTTGATTACTTTTAATGGCTGGGCTAATTTTCTTTTTTTTTGTTGTTTTTTTTGTTTGTTGTGAATTCAAAACGATTCATTTTAACTGGCAAAAAAAAAAAATTTAAAAAAAAAAAAAAAGGGGAAAAGTGCAAAACTGCGCTGAATTAAGCAGCGTTGTGAACATCAAAGATGCGGGAGTAATAGTCCTCCACCGCCACTCCTCGCTCGCCCGGCATTTACCGCCAGGCTGGGAGAGAGAGAGAGAGAGACCTGATTGTTGGGTTTTTCTATGGCTCTGCAAATTGAGCCAATATGCTCACAATGCAAGTGTTTGTGTGTGTGTGTGTGTGTGTGTGTGTGTGTGTGTGTGTGTAAAGACGAATCTAGGTGATGGAAAAAATCAACAACCCGCAGGTTAAACATTCCACTTTCACTCTATTGTGACGATCGTGATGCAGATCTTTAAGAGGCTTCACTCTGCCTGAACTGGGAGACAAGCTGTTTCGTGCCTCTCCCTTTCCACTACAACAGGAGGATGGCACCGATAAAGGGTATGAACCAACCCTGACCTGTCTATATACAGTACATGTGTACACGCACACACACACACGCCACACACACAGGCACAGGCACACAAGCATATAAGCAAGCAAGCGCGCGCGCGCACACGCACACGCACACGCACACACACACACACATAAAATACCCACACCTACCTGAGGACCTATTTCAGCACCTGTAGGTTTTTAACACTTTTAGAGAAATATGTGCGTTTAGCAGCGAGCTAATAAGGAATGCACAAGGACAGCCAGCCTATAGGGAGGTCAAGTGTCACAATAAAGCTGCGTTTCATTGGCCCCTTAAAGTGCACTCACAGCCGGGTCTCCTGATGGCTCCCACTGTGACACAGGAGCGCCCTCGCTCGACGCTCGGCCCCTTGCGTCGAAAAACCGCTTCCCACCGGGCGTGCCCCGGAGAGCCGCGGCCCACACGTGCGCTGGAAGGCCGTCAACGGGCCAATCCCGGCCCCGCCCTTCCGGGAACCTTCAGACCCGGCGGTAAGACGAAAGCGGCGTGCGCGGACGTCGTTCCCCCGCTCAGCCGTTAAATATATAACGCGGGGCAGAAGGCGCCGCGGCGCGAAGAGGCTAGTTCTTTTATCGGTGGCGGCGGCGGCTAGGAAACGCGGTGCGGCAGTTTGTCAGCGCGCCGCCCGGAGTGCCAGGCCCCGGTCCTGCCAGGGCCAGGCGAACGGCTCTGCTTTCCAGACCTGCCAGCCAGCCATCTGCGGGCCAATCGAATCAAAATCACCGAGAGCCCCCCCCCCCCCCGACGCCGCTCCAGAGCTGGTCCGATAGCTTTTTTTTCGGACACCGTCCAATTAATTCAGCCCACCTGACCCGATATTTCACTGCATCTCCGGAACATTTAGAGAGAGAGACGCGTCTGAGCGGCGAAGGCCAGGTGAGCACGGAGCACGGGCACAGAGAGGAACGGCCAGGTGTGCTGACAAATTGGGACGGACGCTCAATCACACAAACACACACACACCTGCACTGGCACAGAGGCTCAAGACCACCATTTTGATCTCCTTTATCAAATGATTAATATTAATGTTCAAGTGAGAACAAAGTCCCCCCCCCTTTCCCCATGGCATAATCAAGTGCGATAAATCATCTGAAAAGCGAATGTGCATGTCGCCGTTGTCGTGGCGACGCAAAAAGGACTTAGCGGTGAATTATTTTCTGTCCTCTCTCCACCTGGCCTTCGTCCGGACCTACGGGCTCAGGAGGAGAACAGGTCCCTGCCCGTTCAGATAGACATCATGGTGGGGATCGCTTTGTTCAAGTGGATAAAGGCCCCCCCCCTCTCCTCTTTCCACTCGGCCAGATAGCTGCTCGGGGAGAAATTCTATGCCACTATCCTGAAAGACATTAAGAGCAAATCTCTTCCAGCCCTGCTTGCAAATATTGACAAGGGACAGACAGATTAGCTCACTCATTGTTCTTAGCCCAAAAAAAAAAAAAACACAGAGGGTGAAGAGCATTAACCACTTCAGGCCTAAGGGCGATTTGGCAGGCAAGGTTCTGTCTGACAGGTGTCGCGTCCAGTTCCCCATTTCTATTTCCACTTACAGAAGGTGACACAACCAGCTCGTCCCCACTCTCCCTCCACCAGGTATCCAACGGTACAAATCACCCTGTAGAGCAGGGGTCGGCAAGAAGGTTTGGCCTGGGGTCAGATGTTTTTCCAAGTTACAGTACTAGCCGGAGGGCCAGAGCATAGCCGCTCAATTTTAAACTAGCACTACGATTTTCACAAAGAATGTTGCTCACATAGCTGAACAGCAGGCTTGCATGAGAAAGTGAAATAAATTCAATCGGATAAAATCTGCAGTACCTGTAGAGTTATCATGGCAACTTTGTTCCTTCATTGGCAGGGATTCTGAGGGATATGTTGACATAGGCTGTCAGTGTGTCACAATTGGGCTACTAGGCTACTGTAAGATAAGCCAGCGATGGGGACGCCATTCTGAGAATGTAGTTAACTAAGATACCAATTGCTCAACAATCGAAGTAGATAAGCCACAGCACAGCTATCAAAAAGAGAAACGTAGTTGACTAAAGTTATATTTAAAAAGTAGTTAACTACATTGAGCGACTTCAGGAAAAAACATAAATTAGGTCAGGTAAGGCTATGGGCCATGCCAGATGTTGACCAACGCTACTTCACAGACCTTGAGCCACGTGTTTCGATGAAAGCCATGGGTGGTGTGCAGTGGGGTTCGCAGCTGGGATGAACTGGATTTTCCTAATTAAGAGTGGGAATTGGATACAAGCAGTCCCGGGTTGAGTGCCAAATTATTAAAATAAATAAATAAATAAATAAATTAATAAATAAAACTGCTGAGGGAAAGAATCCAGGCTAATAGCACTTGCTGCACACATTGGGCCCTCATTCATCAATATTGTCATAAAACCGCGTGCAAATTTACACGTAATCCGAAACAAACTAACAAATTCCGTCAGATTTATCAAACTCGCGCAGACACAGCTTTTTCGGTACCCACGTGCGTAGTGTTCACCACACTTGCGATTAGCATAAACTGATGCCCCTTTAAAATACCATATAAGGAGCATGGAATTCCATTGCAGGCAATTTAAAGAGAGAACCCAGCAAAGACAAAATAAAAAAAAACCTCACTGAAGCAGAGATTGAGGTGCTGTTAATGGAAGTACAACCCAAGAAACATATTTTATTCAGCAGTGTAAGCAGTGGAGTGCCAGGGCCAGGGAAGACTATATATAGCTGTTGTTGTAAACACTGACTAGCCAGACGATATATACAGTAGCGGTTGTTGTAAACCTTCCTTAATATATAAGGTTCTGTGGTTTTATATGTTCTCTCTTAGTATCTCTTTAACTCTGCTTGTCTTAACTACATACACTGCAACCACCAAGAAAAAAATCCTTCTATGTGTAAATATACTTGGCCAATAAAAAGATTCGGATTCAAGTTTCGGCATACTGTGCAACAGGTAAAACGAAAACGTTCCGAAGCCGATACAACTGAAGAAAATTCTAGCCCTCGAACGGGGCACGTCAGCCACAGGGGGGGAGGGCAGAGTCTGACCCAGTTGTCTACGCCGGATGAACGCACCGCCCAAATTATAGGAGAGTCCCCCAGCAGGGTGACAGCGATATGTTCTCCCTGTCCCGCGCCAGTCGCCAAGAACCCGAGGACCGAAAGCACCTGAACACGGTCTGGAATCGCACAGCAAAACTGCGTTAAGATCTTCGGAGTTCTGGCTCCAGTGTGTTGCACGGGTTCGGGAGGAGGTGTCCGGGCAGTCGGAACCTTGACTCTCGAGCCATTCGTCATCCTCAGCAAATAAATCGGCCCCAGTCTTTGAAGACACGCCCCCCCCCGAAGCGAGCCAAGGGACATCTTCTAACGAAGCCAGGTCGCCCATAGCAACGCTATTTATAGCCGACTTCATTTACGCGTGTTTTATGGATTTTATATTCAACTGCAATCAAGCATTAAAATAAAACATAAATCCAACATTGTTTGCGTAAATTTACAGCACAAACAATTTACAATCAAATTCGTTTGATTGTAGACCCACTTATTTTACTGACATCACATTCCCTAGTGGCCAGAAAGTGCAGACAAAACTCCACATTCCATCTTGAGACAGCTGAGTGAACCTACATGCCTGTTACTCATTTTTATTTCCTTTGCTGTTTAAATTAATTTTCAAAACCGATCTTGCTTCCTCCATTTAAATATTTTTGGGGAGGATTTAGCAGGCCAAATAAATATTGCCGAGGCGCCAGGCTTTTCCTGCTGGCTGCCAGGTGGTGACCCAGGCCGTAGAGAATGTCAATAAAATTATCAAATGCCTTTCCAAATGAGCTTTGAAGCAACTCCATTTCCAGCAGTGTCATTTAAAAAAAAATGACCAGCTATCTTTCGCAGCCAAGAGGAGCTTTCACTTTCCATTTAGAATGGTCTTTTCCAGTGGAATAGGTGGCTAATTAACAGCACTAGACCTTTTTCAGAAAGAGCTGGCATTTCATAAATAATACATATTTAATGTCTCGTCATTTTGTGCTCACAGGGGCTTGGCTAATGAATTTTAACAGATTATTTATTCCCACTGAACTCCACCTCCCCCTAACCCACCCCACCCCCCCTTTCCCCCCCAAGTCATCCACACTCCCCAACCAATCAACCTTTCTTTTATGTTTGGAGAATAAAAATAAAAAAACAATACTGAGAGGGGGATTTCAAACAGGTCTTAAGGAAGACGAGGGTTGAATAAAGGCACAGCCCGTGGTCGTCTGCCTGCAGTACAGACAACCATTCCACACGTCCTACAGCAGTGGTAACCAACCCTGTTCCTGGAGATCTACCATCCTATTGGTTTTCGTTTCAACCCTAATTTGGCACACCTGGCTCTACTAATCAGCAGCTCAAGCTGTTGAATGAGGTGTGCTTTGTTAGGGTTGGAGTGAAAACCTGCAGGCGGGTAGATCTCCAGGAACAGGGTTGGGCAGCCCTGCTCTAGCTGTTGGGGTGGGGTGAGCTTTGTTAGGTTTGGAGTGAAAATCGACTGGAATGGTAGATCTCCAGGAGCAGGGTTGGTTACCGCTGTCCTACAGAGAATTACCCGCCTCACACGTAGAGAGGGGGAAGCTAATGGCAGGCAGGCGTCTCTAGGCCCCGCCCCCAGCTGTGAGGCAGAGGCCAGCGTCATAGGCTCCGCCCACTCTGTTCTCTTTTAACGTCTGCTGCGCCCTCAAGACCCTCGCTCCTGATCGGGGGGGGGGGGGGTGTCACATGACCACGCTCACAAAGCAGTGTTCGGTTCCTTTCCCCCTCCCCAGTTTTTCTTTTTTTTTCAAAGCACAGAGCATCAGCTGGGACACAATAACAGAAATCAGCTCCGTGGGGCTGAGAGCGGAGCGCCGTTCTGCCTTCGCCGATCCGGCCAATCACGGCCTCCGCCGCACTCCCCATGACGGCAGAGCCGGTCGGGAGGAAATGCCCAATGGCCCGAGATAATGTGGGTAATCTCGCCAAAAAAGCTTCGCGTCTTACCGCTTTCAGCTCGAAAAAAATGAGCAGGGGGGTTCGGCACGAAGGAAATCAGCCGCCTTACAAAAAAAAACACAATGTGAAGAGAGCCAGACAGCAAACAGTGTTTAAAAAAACGACCACTGATCTCTGCATCCGAGCCACTGCACATCTGAGATTCAAATATGTAGCTAACGTGCTTTTCAAAAGGCAGAATAATGCATGGATTGCTCCAGCAGACAAAACGATGCGCTGAAGACCACTGCTGGAAGCAACGCTAGCCCATATTAATACCATAATAGGAGAGCGAGGACATAGGACATATCATTCCACTGACTCCGGAACAAAGGGGCGAGATGACGACACACTACAGAGGAAGAGAAGTCCCGAAAAAAAAAAAGAAAGGGGCAAAAAGGAAAAGGGAAGGAAAGAGACCCTAATCTAATTACCCGCCTGCCCGCCATTTTGTTTCTCTCCACGCACAACACGCATTCTTTCTGAGATATGCGGGGAGAAGGCACGCAGAGGTCCCGAGGAACGGCGTCTGCCCGCGTTCGCCGGGGAGAGTTAATCAGCACGCATTCCAGGACCGCGCTCTTCGCCGTGCCCCCGTGGGGGGGGGGGGGGGGGGGGGGGGGGGCCACGAGCGGGCGGGGTCGACCGGCGAAGAGCGCGGTCTGTTTCTGGCCTCAGAACAGCCAAAGTGGGGAAAAAACACAAAAGGCTTTTTTTTTTTATTCTAAGGAGAGTGCCTCGGACTTGCCCTGCTCATTAAGCTGTCGGTTTTCCAAAAAGAGCACCTTCGCAATACTTTTTTTTTTTCCGGCTTTACCCTTTCTAGAAAGCGCCGAAGCCCCCCCTTTCCTGTTCTTTTGGAAAAACGCAGAGGCTCGGAAAGAGTGTTCGCAACCGCCGTTTAAATCAACAGGAAGCAACAGGAGAAGGAACGGGCTGCACTTCACCTCCTCCTCTCCCCGTGCACGCAGACACTGATTAAAGACGATTAGAGACTATAACGGAAGAATTAGCACATTCCCGGGACTCAACGCTGGCAGTCTAATCAAAATGGCGTACCTGGCTCGGCAGTCTTGAGTCAATGTTTATTCATTATCAAACACGGTAGTGGATCAATCAGGTACGTTTGGTTTTTAGTTAGTTTTTCCGTACTTTTCACGGAATTAATGTGTAATGCTCAATCAAAGGCCATTCCCCCGTAGTTCAGAGAATCTGCCTTTATGTGATATTATGGGATGCAGTCCCAGTTCTAACAAGGCGGTTTTTTCCATTTATTTTCAGCGTGTGAACTTTAAACAGAACCATGCCTTTTACACAGAAAAAAAACCCCAACTTTACAGTCTCTGACTGAAATGTATTAGGTAAATACACAAGGGGGAAAGTGAGTAGAACAAGTGTTTCTGATTCAGGGAAAAACAATAAAATATGCTGTAATTGAAGGGGGAAAAAAACTATGTTTCACCGCTATTTTGTTAGTACTGAAATCGTACAGAAAATATACAGTATGTATTCGCACAGTGCTCCAGTATAATGTTTTTTGTATTAAATTTATCAGCTCCCAGGGATCAGTTAGCAGAGAAAGGCTGAGTGTTGGCTGGGGGGGGGGGGCGGTTTGGGGGGGGAGTTAAAAATACACGCTCTGACTGTGCTGCTGTCAGCGAGCGGGATGCGCCCGGGGGGGTGGGGGGGCTCTGAGGGACGGCCGCAGCAGCCCTTCACTCGCCCTTGGCCCCCCTGTGGAGGCGCTGCAGAAAAAGGGGGGGGGGGGTAACGCATCAGATGCGCCTCGCATTCAATGCGATCTCAAGGATATCAGTAAATCTATACGCGCGGCGGCGGCGGCGCAGGCTAATGCCCGCGCTCCGCAGCGGGGCCCCGGGTGCAGAATTAAGAGGGGATTTGGCAGAAAGGTCACATTTAAATGTCTTATAACGTCTCCATCAGGAGCGCACGCTTCGCCCCTGCATGCGCTCGCCAATGAGACCGGCTCGCTTATGAGGGCTGCTGCCGCTGCTGCTGCTGCTGGGAGAAAAACTGCCGCTGAGCCCTTCATTTCCTGCCCAGCCATCCCAGACCGCCGCTAATGTCAGAACAGCGCCGCGGCCGGCCCGCCGTCGGTCCCGGCGGCTCCCTGCTCGGCTCCGGGCCGGGCCGACGGCTCTCTGCTCCGGGCCGGGCGGACGGCGCGGGTTTAGGGCACCCGGTGCAGGTCTCGTGGGAAGTCTTCACCGCATAAGCTCGCGATTCTCATTCGCGAGTCCCCCCCCCGACCCCCCCGTCCGCGGAGGCCGCCGCCGCCACCGCCACCGCCGTTCGAGACGACTCTGTTTGCTTAGGAATGAGCCGCCAAATCAAAGGGGCCTGATTGAGCTGAAAGGGGATCTGATTGGCTTCCTGCTTTCGCTGCAGACACTCGAGCGCTTCCCAAATTAACCCGACGGGCACAAGGGGGAGGGGGGGGGAGGGGGAGGGAGGGGGGGCGCTGCTCTCAGCCGGGCTGCGGGACTCGGTTTATTAACGCGTCTGAAAGACACGGGGGGGGTCGAATTGGAAGGAAGCAGGGCCGCGTGTCACTTCCTGCGGAGGTGCACGGGCCTTCTCCTACACAGGAGGTACTCCAGCACCACAAGCGGGGGAAGTCTAAACTGCCACCCTGTCCTGACACGCAAGTCCAGCACCTTGGGCCCGCTGCCACATTTCTAGCAATTAGCTAAACTGAGAGCTAAACGCTACCTGCCAAATCCGGTCACGCCGGTAGTTGGCCATTGGTTTATTTGCTGTTGAAACAGAGAGTCGGTTTTCCTGTTTAGGTCTAACACTAAATCAACAGAAAGAAGCGTATGGGCATGTGTTGTATGTCTTTTCCATAATGAGCATCTGCGTGTCACGCCGCTCAGAAGGCTCTGTACATATCTGCCGTTATCCGCGAGCATCTGGGCGGGGCGCGTGTTTACCCCCCTGTTTAAAGAGCGGCGTCAGGAGCAGAAGTTTTCGGCAGGCGAATGTCGCTGTCCAAACACACATTTTAAAAAAAACCTTCAAAATAAAAGCCCGCAGACAAACACATCGAAGCAGGGGGACGACGCCGCGCCGCGGCTCCCTGCCCTAGCCCCAAACCCCGGAGGAAGGACCCCAGAGAGGTCCCAGAGCGCCTGTCTGCTTGCTGTTTCTTTTTTGTTTTTTTTCGCGGGCCTGCTGCCCCCCGCTGTACGTGCCGGACGGTGTGAAGGCCGCAGAGAGAGAGAGAGAGAGAGAGAGAGAGTGAAGAGGAGAGGATGGAGATCAGCAGCCACACAGAATCCCGACAGAGCGTTTACCTGCCCCTGCCGCCTGCGGGTATGCCATGTGACCGGCTCCTCCGGGGGCCCCCCTACCTGAGCCGCGCGCCGCCGCCACCGCCGCCGCCGCCACCGGACCGTACGCCGTCGCGGGGAAGCCTGTGGGGAGACAGGGGGGGTGCACACGCACGTCACTCACCGGACCGGCACTCAACCGGCCCGCTACCGGCTGCTGCTGCGACTGCTCATCTTTAACTGACTGTTACTGATGTCAGGATCAGTGCTGCTGCGGCTGCTCTTCTTTAACTGACTGTTACTGATGTCAGGATCAGTGCTGCTCTTCTTTAACTGACTGTTACTGATGCCAGGATCAGCTCTGCTGCAACTGCTCTTCTTTAACTGACTGTTACTGATGCCAGGATCAGTGCTGCTCTTCTTTAACTGACTATTACTGATGTCAGGATCAGTGCTGCTGCGGCTGCTCTTCTTTAACTAACTATTACTGATGTCAGGATCAGTGCTGCTGCTCTTCTTTAACTGACTATTACTGATGTCAGGATCAGGCTGCTGCTCATCTTTAACTGACTATTACTGATGCCAGGATCAGTGCTGCTCTTCTTCAAGTGACTATTACTGATGCCAGGATCAGTGCTGCTGCTCTTCTTTAACTGACTGTTACTGACGCCAGCATCAGTGCTGCTGCTCTACTTTAACTGACTGTTACTGACGCCAGCATCAGTGCTGCTGCTCTTCTTTAACTGACTATTACTGATGCCAGGATCAGTGCTGCTCTTCTTTAACTGACTATTAGTGATGCCAGGATCATTGCTGCTCCGGCTGCTCTTCTTTAACTGACTATTAGTGATGCCAGGATCAGTGCTGCTGCGGCTGCTCTTCTTTAACTGACTATTACTGATGCCAGGATCAGTGCTGCTGCGGCTGCTCTTCTTTAACTGACTATTACTGATGCCAGGATCAGTGCTGCTGCTATATACAGTACATGGCCAAACGTATGTGGACACCTGACATCCAGCATCCAAAAGTATGAGCATTAATATGGAGTTGGTCCACCCTTTGCTGCTATAGCAACCTCCACTCTTCTGGGAAGGCTTTATACATATAGATAGTAAAGCATTGCTGCTGGGATGTGTTTCCATTCAGCCAGACTATTAGTGAGGTCGAGCACTGATTGGCAGATTAGGCCTTGGCTTGCAGTTGGCTTTCTAATTGAACCCAAAGGTATTGAATGGGGTTGAGATCAGGGCTCTGCCCAGGACAGCCAAATTCTTCCACACCAATCTCAACAAAACCATTTCTATATGGACCTCACTGTGTCCCTGGGGACATTGCCATAAGAAATATATATATATATATATATATATATATATATATATGCTTTTTTTAAAATGCATCAACAGCATATTCTAAGGTCTCTCAGCTGGCTCAGTTCATAGCGGCTCTCTCTGAAAACACAGACCGGGCACTGGAGTCTCAGGTTCGAGTTGAAGCTTTTGTCCATGTCAGCAGCGAACTCCTCTTTGACCGGGAGATTGCAGTGGCAGGGCACAGTCGGCCCGGTCCCCGAAGGCGGGGCTGGGGGCCTGTAATTGGCGGCCATGTCAGCGGGCCTGACAGCCACTTCCGCGGCGCAGTGCGCGGTGTGCGGGCCTCGCGGGGTGTGAAATGGCGGCGCGGCTCCTGAGCGAGCGTGTCAGCGGAGACCGCGAGCTTCAGTGACAGGTGCAAGCGGCGCTGCAGCGGATAGAGGCGTAACTGCCAAATTCTAAATTGGGGGCAGAAAAAAAAAAATCACTGGGGGGGGATTAAAAAAAAAAAAAAAAAAAAAAAAAAACCATATTCCACAACTGCTCATTAACCTTCTGTGGGCCCCTGAATTCCCACCCCCCCGCCCCCCACCAGCAGCACACGGGTGCACTGCACGCCCCGCACGGGAGGTCCTCAGTGTCACGCTGCGTCCTAACCTCATTATCGGTGTGCGCGTGCACGGGCACGGACACGTGCACGCCCTGCACACTAACCTCATTACCGGCGCGCGCATACGCACGTGGGACGCCCCGGGAGCCGGCCTGACTGACAGCTGCGGCGAGTGACGGAGATCTGAGTGTGATCCATTACTTAAACTAAACGATTACAGCCCCTCCAATTTCCTGCTCCGGTGAGTTACTGTAGCCGGGAGGTTCGGTTGCGCCGCTCGTTTTTTTGGGTTATTGCCCCGTAAGGCTTCAGCTGTACGACATGTTGTCAAACAGCCGCTAGGAGCAGAGGAAAGCCAGGTTTAACGCCCGACATGGCGACTCTTAAAAAAAATAAATAAATGGAAAATACTATGTTCTCGTAATAGCAACAATCCACCTCATTCGAACGAGTCCTGAAAGCTCAGAAGCCCGGTAATTCGCACTCGGGAGACAGCCTGTGTTTTACGCGGTTCTGCCGGGTCCCCCGTCCGCTCTGTAAATTCTCCTGGTGGGGCTCCGGTGCTCCGGCTGAATCGATAAGCGCCCGCTCCGTAGGCTAAGGACGCCACGCGCGAGAGAGAGGCGCGGGGATGAGTGACTGAACTGACCCCCCGGGCTGCCCTCCGGCACCGCCTCTCCCGCGCAGTCCAGCGCCGCCCGTCCACATCGAACGCCTCTTAACTTGTCGAGCTATTTATCGCGCGTCGACGGGGGGGGGGGCAGCGAAACGGGGGGCTTTATACGCGCGGCGCACACGAACGCTCGCCACATAGCACTCAGCGCTCGTCCCTTACCGAGCGGGCGAGGACAGAGTTAACCGGGAGCCGAACTACCGCCCCCCCCTCCACCCCTCCCCCCTCCCCCCCCCCCCCCCCTCCCATTAGCACCGATACGGAAAGGGCTGCACGCTCGCACACTACACTTCACCGTGCGCTTAAGTCACTTATCTCCCTGCCGCGCGCGGGGGGGGGGCGCGGCTCGTAAAGCCAGGAGAGCGAATCATCCGCCGCCGCCGCCTCGGAACCCTAATCAATCTGGGGGGGGGATAATTTTGGGCTCCAGGCAGCGTGAACGGCCCGACCGCGGCCCGACCTGAGCCGGGGGCCCCAAGGAGAGGCTCTGATTTGTGGGGAGGCTGAGTGCAAAGCTCGGGTTGAGCCGGCCCCCACAGCCCGCCCCCCCCCCCCCCGTCCCGCTCCGCCCCGTCCTTACAGCATTGTTATGAGATTAGGAACCGGGGATTAATTGCTCGTTACCAAGTGCTCTTTAATCCACTCCGTCGACGCGGAAGGGCGACTCGGTGGCGACGGGGAAGAGAAAACGAAGAAGAGAAAGGAACGGCTGCTTTTATTTAGAAGGCCACGTCCGACACCGTGCATAACACACGCGGCCACGCGCTCTCTCTCCGCCCCTCCAAATTCTGCACAATATTTGCAAAAACTACATTTCCCACAAGTGAACGAGGAGCCGTTAGCCCCCCTCGCTAACAGGGCAGAATTCTCCAGAGCAGTTCTGCTAATAAATCACTGTGATTGTTTTTGCGAGGGAGAAAGAATCGTAGCGAGGATATAAACTGTGGGTCTCCCAGACGAAGGTGCCCGGAGTGGCGAACGTAAAGACGCTCGGCGAACTTCGCCGTTCCCCCTGGCAGGCGAAGCACAGCCGCTCGCCACAGCCGACGCGCGGGGCTCCGGTGGGTCACACGGGGTACCAACCGGCCAGAGGTGCGGCCTTCCCCCCAGGTGAGCCTCCCCAGGTGTGCCTTTCCAGGTGAGCCTCCCCAGGTGTGCCTTCCCAGGTGAGACTTCCCAGGTGAGCCAAGTCCTTCCGTGCGAGGAAGACCACAGCACCGCGGCCTAGCTCTTCACGTCCCCGCCTCGTCCCGACCCCGCGGACACAATAAAGCGGACGCCATTTAATAAAAAAATAATAATAATAAATAATAATAATAATGATAATAATAATTTAAACACCGTCAAGATCCTGGAAGGGCAGGGGCAGCATCACCAAGTGATAAAAACAACCCTAAGGGACATATGCTGCTCTGTAGCAGTTGTTATTTTCTGTATTGTTATGAATGGTGCTTTTGTGTACCATTAGAACTACAAATACCATGAGTCAAATCACAGTCAAGCAAGTCTGGAAGACGACAGAAAAACCGACAAAGCTACTGTTACACAAGAGGAGAGGAAAGTGTGGACACACTTCTCTCCGGTGTTGAAATATTTTAATCAAATCCCATCGTCGCTATGCTGAACAATTTAAAAAATCCACGTCTGAGTCATTCCTGCGGTATAAATATAATTACTGAACGGCTCTAATTAAAATACACATCTTCTGCAGCGTTGGTCTGTTGGCGATGGATCACCGTCACGCCATGAATCCCAGACTCCCAGACAAAGGGTTTCGTTCAGATGGGGGGGTGATGCACACAATTAGGCCCCTCTTGTTTTTTATTTTATTTTATTTTTTTGGTCTATTACAATCAAATAGTTCAACATCTTCAACCCACCCACAACCAATTTGTTTAGAACCCCTACAATGTTACTGGAATATTTTGCGTAGTTTTATTTAATTTCAGAAAAGACCTATGTCTACTCTCTTCTTACACTCCGAAATTAAGCACAAGCCTGTCATATGCACTCTAAAACTATCACTGTTTTTGCAACGGTTACTCAAAAGCCTTGGCAAAAGTTGTTAGGGTAGTACTATTTTAAATAATAATTGAAGTGGACATCCCTAATTATAATAATAACAATAACAATTATTATTATTCACCTTACAGTAACCTTGTTAAACTATCTCGGAGATATAAAACGAGGTGATGTCGTAGCAACAATTTAATCCAATTAGTCTAGGAAGGACTGCCCTGAGGGCTATTTATAAAAAAAAATTAACAATGGTAATGTGGTCCAATCCCGCGCGGTAAGCCTCCCATAACCACGGTAAGTGAGTAAGTAAACTTTATTTATATAGCACTCTTCAAGGACAAGGGCCACAAAGTGCTTCACAGAGTGCAAATAAAAACAGCGAATGTATACACACACACACACACACACACACACACACACACACACACACACACACACACACACACACACACACACACATCCGTAACACAACGTAAAAACGTAAAACAAACAATTTGAACGTCAGTTGAACGTCAATTGAAAGCCTGTCTGAACAAATGAGTCTTTAGACACCGCTTAAAAGTGTCCACAGTGTATCTGATATCAATGGGAAGGCTGTTCCATAACCCAGCACCACGGAGGCAAAAGCCCGATCGCCCTTCGTCCAGACCGAGGGACAGCCAGCCGCCCTTGGTAAGGCGGTTACTGCAGCAGCCCTACACAAACGCCCTGCTGCGCATGGCGGGCGTTAGAGAAATGCGTCCAGGAGAGAAAGAGAGAGAGAGAAAAAACAAGGCAGAAAGACAGAAAGAGGGGCTGAAAAGGTCACAAAGTGGAGAGAAAGGCTGTGTGACACAGGGAGAGGGCCTGTGTGCTGGGTGTAGAGGTCCACTGAGACCCCATCAGAGAGCCCTACTCTGGGCCCTGTACGCCTCCAGAGCCAGCCTGCCCCTTCCCCCGCACTTGGTCCTCCGCCCCCCTCTTCCCATCTCCCGCCCGCCCCCGCCACCGCCCCCCCCCCACCCCCAGAGAGCTGCCAGAAGCAGGGGCGAGAGCCGGAGAGGAGGTTGGGGGGCAGCGAAATCACACCAGAGGGAAAAACACATTTTGGTTTTGTGAACCTGCGGGGGGATGAGGTAATTCACACCTCGGGCCGAGGAGCGAGAGCGAAATGTGGCGCGGTGCGGACCGGGTCGCGCCGACACGGCGGGGGGGGGGGTCCGGAGGAGGTGGGGGGGGGGGGATGGGGGTGGGGCGGTGAAGAGCCGCCGTTCAACAGAAAGCCGCCTGGCCGGCGAGGCCAGAGCAGCCCGGCGTCGCGTCGCACCGCGGCACGGTCGGCTGACGTCAGCCTGGCGCCGATCGGCGAAATCCGGGACAGATTATAATCAATCAAAAAAAAAAAAAAAAAGGCCCCCTTCGAACGCGACGGCGACGGGAGTCAAGTCGCGCGTCTGATTTCCGCCCCACTCCGTAATCTCTTCAGAGAAATAGAAATCAAGACTAAACGTTATGGTAATGACAACCGCACCCCCTCCCCCCCCCCCGCCTCTCCCCACAAAGAGAGAAGGCCCCGGCTTGTTGCCGTGCAGAAACGACGCCGTCGCCGTCGTCCTTCGCCAGCCCAAGTCTTTCCCTCCGTTGTTCTTCCTTAAGCTCTGTGTCTCTTCCCCGCCGCTGCCATTGTTACCGGGGCCCCCCTGGCGCAGCCCGCGGCTCCAAAGTTACTGATGGGCAAAGTTCTTGAGAGAGATTAACTTGGCGGGATTAGGCGGGTTAATTAATAGATCTCTGCGGCTCATTGTTTTGTACTCGGCTGGTAAGAAGTCGCCCAGGAGAGGCGCCGCGGCGTTAAATCAATTTCATGGCCCTTTATTACCGGAGAAGATAAAGCCAATATTTAGCTTTCAATTTTTCACAATTATTTCATCCTCCTTGCCACATCAGTGCCTCCGCTTGGCAGGTCCGGAGAGTCCTGCCTCTGAGACAAGGACACATCTGTTCTCATCTGGAGCCCCCCCCACCCCGCACCCACCACCACCACCCCCCTCGCCGTAGGGCCGCGTCCCCACCGCTCTCTGTCCGGCAAGCTGAAGGATTCGCTCGGCTTACGGTAGCGAGGAGAGAGAGCGAACGATAAACCCGCAGGAGAGAGCGTTGGGGTTTTCAGAGAGACCTTCACCTTCGCGGTCTATGTTTCCATGGCGCTCCTTCTTCATGATTTAAGTGGCTGTAATATTAAAAGTATGTGGAAAGAAATGCATGGCAGAGTGCATTTAAGTTAAGCCCCCCCCACCCCAGAACTGCATTATAAAGCTCTGAAAGGGTGTCTTTATTCACTAACATTACAGGGAAGCTTTCTTATTTATTTCTTATTTATTTACAGAGAGCAGACTGCAGCCCTCACTGCGCATCGGCCTATCTGTCCCCTAGATACAGCTGCCCCCTGCGGCTAGGTGACGTCTTCCATGCACCAACTCCCGCTCTTCTCTCTCTCTCTCTCTCTCTCTCTCTCCCCTCTCTCTCTCTCTCTCTCTCTCTGTCCCTCTCTCTCTCTCTCCCCTCTGTCCCTCTCTCTCTCCGTCCCTCTCTCTCTCTCCTCCCTCTGTCCCTCTCTCTTCCCCCTCTGTCCCTCTCTCTCTCTCCCCCCTCTGTCCCTATCTCTCTCTCTCCCTGTCTCTCCCCCTCTGTCCTCTCTCTCTCTCTCCCCCTCTCTCTCCTCTCCTCTCTCCCCCTCTCTCCCTCTCTCTCCTCCCTCTCTCTCCCCTCTCCTCTCTCCCCCTCTGTCCCTCTCTCTCTCTCTCCCTCTGTCCCTCTCTCTCTCTCCCCTCTGTGCCCCTACCTTCTCCCTCCCCTACACTCACTCTGCCCATCCACTTTTTTCCACCCCTCCCTCTCCCAGCACTCCCCCCCCCCCCCATTGCGCAGAAAATGGCCGCCAGCCCCCCCCCCCCGTTGCGTTAGGCCTCCTGCTGTCTGCTCTGCCTTCACGTTTTCCTACTTCCTCTCCGAAAAATGCAGAGATGACACGTAAAACAATGCATCCCACGGGCTCAAAAAACTCTTCTCTCAAGCTGCACCCCGCAGTAATGATGTCACTAATGATGTCACTCTTGTCCTAACTGCCGTGAAAAAAAGCCCCATCGCACACGGCCGTGTGTAAAATGGCCTGGCGCCAAAAAAAAAACATCCAAATTTTTTTGCAGGAAACGTGCTGCTTTTTTCACCCTCGGTGTCGCCGATGGTCGTCCAATCAGATGAGTACGCCCCCACCCCACCCCCGGCCCCCTGTGTGATAGGTACCTGTCCGCGCTGACGTGCCCCTGGCTAAAACAGCGGGGCAGAGCTCGCCCCTGGCCCTCGCCGGGCGTTTGCGTGCCAAGCGCCGCGATGGAAACCCGCGTTCGCTGCCGTCTCCTGGCGAGTAAACACGCGTGCCACGGATCCTGTTTGCTTTGGGCGACGAGGTAAACACCGTGGGGGGGGCACGCTCCCCCTGTTTCGCAGATCGGTCGCCGCCCGCTCTCTGCTGCCACACCCTCGCGGGACTGAGGGGGGGTCCGCCAGAAACACCACATCCTGTCCCACAGTCTCAACCGCAGACCGTCTTACAAAACAAGAACAAACTGCACCTGAAAAACCCAAACACTCTCGTTTTTAACTTAACACCTTCTTTGACCCGAAGAGTCAGTGAGGCAATTGTCTTTCTTCATTTCGCTAATTATGCGTATCGCACAGAACCTACACGTTCCGTGAACTACACACTTAGCAGGATTTATTCTAATTAGCGCATTGACCTTCATTTTCCCCAAAATTGTCCGTTATTTTTTTAAATTTACGGACTGGAGCGCTCCTCGTCGCTTAGCTCGTCGCTCCTGCGCAAAGCCGCAATCGGCAGATAAATCTGCGGATGTCCGGGCGCCGGGGAGAGAGAGAGAGACGCGTCTCGGGGACAAAAGGAGCGGAGCGGAGCGATGGAGGGAAACACAGCGCCGCACTCTTCCCTCCGGCTCGCCTGCTATAAAAGGGAAGGGAAATCTGAGGGGGCGGGAGGTGGGGGGGGGGGGGGTTATGTGAAGAGCGACAAATTGATATAAACACAATCTCCATAGCTACCTTTTCATCTGTGGACTGACAAGTGCCTTATTGTTGTCATCCTTCAGCTCAGAACCGGGCCTGTATTTTTTTTTTTTTTGCTCTCAAAAGGCCTTTTCTCCAGAGCTATTAAAAGTGCCTTCCTCTGCGTGGCGGAGGACTGAGGCACCGATGAGGCACGGAGAGCCTGAGCGGCCTTCGTGTGCACAGCTCCGACACAACCCCCCCACCCCACGCGCCCCCCCACCCCACACCCCACACCCCACACCCCACCAACGTCCGACTCCTGACAGTCAGCCTCTTAAATCTTAATGCCTGCCTGTTAATGAAAACTTCCCAGCCTTTTTTTTTTTTTTTTACAGATACGAGAGTAACGCAGGGGGGGGTCTGAGTCAGAGCTCGAACCCGGACGGGCGGAGGTGGGCGAGAGGATTGGGGACGCGGGCACTCCCATCCAAAACAAGGCCTTCTCCTTGCAAACACACCCATCCCCTTTTTATCATTGAACACTGGGGGTTGGATTCTGAAAAAGGGCCTACTGTATTTACAGGGCAAAAAACAAAATCTACCAATACAACGGAAGGACAGGCTTTGCTGTTTGTTATTGTAACTGTTCCATACATCATTGGATATAACGGTCCAGAGAGGAGGTCAGCATATTTACAAAAAAAATAAAATAAATTCACACATCGCACTTCATTGCTCTATAAATAGAGGTTGGAGAGTAAACAGATTCTGTGGAAAAGATCCGGGAGGGGAGGTGCTATTTTTCCATATGCATTAATGAGTAATTATTCCCCCCCCCTGCTGTTTAAGAGGCACCACATCGTCACCATTCCATAACTACGGCCAATCTGTGATCCTTTCATTAGCTTTTCTGAGGGAAAAAATAGCAATGTATCATTTACGGCACATTAATGCTCTCACGCTTTACGAGAACACGTAACAGACATCACACGGCACGTGCCATAAAAATGTCAGAAAGGCATTCTGCGCTGAAAAGGGGCATTTCGCCTACAGCGCACGCGGCGCACACGCTGTATAATCATCTCCACAAAGCACAGGAGTAGAACACTCCTCTGGAAAACAATACTAGCCTAGCCAGCATCGCCCCCACACCTCCCACCCCCCCCAGTATGTACAATACTAGCCTAGCCAGCATCCCGCACCTCCCACCCCCCCAGTATGTACAATACTAGCCTAGCAGCACCCCCCGCACCTCCCACCCCCAGTATGTACAATACCAGCCTAGCCAGCATCGCCCCACCTCCCACCCCCCCCACACCTCCCACCCCCCAGTATGTACAATACTAGCCTAGCCAGCATCCCCCCCCCCCACACCTCCCCCCCCCCCCCAGTATGTGGTTTATTCACGTTCTTCAGTCCACCGCATGGCTGGACTCAGTTCTGCATTCAGGTGCACCGTTCCCACAGGCAGGGAAGCGATACTGAAGGAGAGGCCGGTTTGTTTCTCCACCGCGCCCCCCCCCCATTACAGAGCAGGGTCTCCTTCTCCGGGCCACGGAGGGGGTCCGGAAACGCAGGCGGCCTCTTCGTTACGTATCCCCCAACAACGGCGTCCTAACGAGGGGACGGCTCGCCTCCGGGGGGCCCGTCGGAAGAATAAAAGCCCCCCCCCGCCCCCCCACCCCACACAAAATCAAAGAGCCCGGCAGAGGAAGCGGGAGCGAGCAGGACCCTCTCAAAAGCACTCTGCGAACGACGGGCTCGTTACCCGGCACGCTGATGTTAATTAGCGCGGGGCGCCCAGGCCCCCTCTCATTAACACTCCAGTAAACAGTCTTAATTTGTTATGCATTTTAATGACTGGGGGAAAAAACATTCGCGGGGCCTTCGCCCGCGTTCAAACGGACCAACGCGCGCCGAGGAAGAGGACGAGGACGAGGAAGAAAGGGGACGCAGGAGGAAAGCAGCTTTTTGAAAAGCTTCAAAGGGAAGAGAGAGGGAGAGATGACGGAGATGAGAGGAGGAGGGGTTTCGGCGTACCCCGGCGTACCCCTTCACGCGCCCCGGTTCGCACCGGCGAGGCGAAGTCCGGCCCGAGCCGTTTTTTCATTCCGGGAGGGGAAGCGGCGGAGAGGGAGGGGGGGTGTGGGCGTGCCGAGCCGGAGGCCCACGCCGGCTAAACCGTGTTTTACGAGACGCGATCACACCGCCGTCCGCCATCCAAACAGCGAGCGGCGGGCAGTCAGATAACCTGAGAGCATCACTAAGGACTTTATTTAAGCGTGTGACCTGAAGGGGAAAAACAAAAAGGATAACTCGAAAACAAGGCAGAGAACTTTTAATGAGGGAGCGCTGCCAGGGAGGCGTGCTCCTGCTGAGAGGGCTGCAGGAGCACCGGAGTGGCATTAGAGCAGGAGGGAGGAGGAGGAGGAGGAGGAGGGAGGAGGGAGGAGGGAGGAGGCGCAGGACCGGAGCACACTGAGCACGGACTGGAGCACAATCACTGGGGAATGAGCAGCACAATTAGAACAGGGCTGAGGAGGGAAGAGTAGAGGGGGAGAGGAGAGGAAAGGAGGGGAAAAGAGAGGAGAGGAGAGGAGAAGAGAGGGGAGGGGAGAGGAAAGGAAAGGAGGGAAGAAGAGAGGAGAGGAGGAGGGGAGAGGAGAAGAGAGGAGAGGAGAGGGGGAGGGGAGGGAGGAGAAGGAGGAGGGAGGAGAGTAGGAGAGGAGAGGAGGGGAGATGATAGGAGAGGAGAGGGGGAGAGGAGGAGAGAGGAGAGGAACAGAGGAGAGAAAGGGAGTTGAGGGGAGAGGAAGGGAGAGGAGAGGAAGAGAAGAGAGGAGAGGAGAGGGCAGAAGAGCAAGCTGGACTCGGTGATCGCTGATCATTCCCTCTCACGCGGCTCCTCAGGTGAAGTGTCAGGTGTGCGGGGATGTTAGCGATCACAGCTCTCTCTGATAGCCGCTCTCCTCAAACGCAACCCGGCAACAGACTCCAGAGCGCCGTCGCCGTGCCGGCGTGAGCAACTGAAGAGCCGCAGGACTGACACTCCTCTCCTCAAACAGAGAGCGCAGGTAAAGACGCGGCAGGCTGAAGAGCACGCCCACCCCTCCATCGCGCGCGTCTGTGAGCGGAGAAGAAGATCTGCACCACCCAGCTGCGTGAGAACCTTAACCCAGCGAGGGTGTGAGAACGTTAACCCAGCGAGGGCGTGAGAATGATAACCCAGCGAGGGTGTGAGAATGATAACCCAGCGAGGGTGTGAGAACAATAACCCAGCGAGGGTGTGAGAACATTAACCCAGCGAGGGTGTGAGAACATTAACCCAGCAAGGGTGCGACTACATTAACCCAGCAAGGGTGCGACTACATTAACCCAGCGAGGGTGTGAGAACGATAACCCAGCTGCGTGAGAACCTTAACCCAGCGAGGGTGTGAGAACGTTAACCCAGCGAGGGTGTGAGAACATTAACCCAGCGAGGGTGTGAGAACATTAACCCAGCGAGGGTGTGAGAACATTAACCCAGCGAGGGTGTGAGAACATTAACCCAGCGAGGGTGTGAGAACATTAACCCAGCGAGGGTGTGAGAACAATAACCCAGCAGGGTGTGAGAACATTAACCCAGCGAGGGTGTGAGAACATTAACCCAGCGAGGGTGTGAGAACATTAACCCAGCGAGGGTGTGAGAACATTAACCCAGCGAGGGTGTGAGAACATTAACCCAGCGAGGGTGTGAGAACATTAACCCAGCGAGGGTGTGAGAACGTTAACCCAGCGAGGGTGTGAGAACATTAACCCAGCGAGGGTGTGAGAACATTAACCCAGCGAGGGTGTGAGAACGTTAACCCAGCGAGGGTGTGAGAATGATAACCCAGCGAGGGTGTGAGAATGATAACCCAGCGAGGGTGTGAGAACGATAACCCAGCGAGGGTGTGAGAACGATAACCCAGCGAGGGTGTGAGAACATTAACCCAGCGAGGGTGAGAGAACGTTAACCCAGCGAGGGTGTGAGAATATTAACCCAGCGAGGGTGAGAGAACATTAACCCAGCGAGGGTGTGAGAACATTAACCCAGCGAGGGTGTGAGAACATTAACCCAGCGAGGGTGTGAGAACAATAAACCAGTGAGGGTGTGAGTACATTAACCCAGCAAGGACGCGAGAAACGTTTTTCCATCCCCTCCCCCGTTTGGTCTCTGTGATGAACAGAAATTCAGAAACCTGGAGGGTTGGGCCCCCTTACGCAGACTCGACGCAGAGCACGCCAGGCCAGGCCAACCGAAGAAGCGTCTGTCTGTCTGTCCATAACACACGCCTCTGCCTAATCGCCCTTCCTTCAACTGCACTGTTTGTTCCGCAGAACGTCAAAAAACAGGCCCACTCATTGTGAATCCCGACAGCAGTGGAACATACGCCAAGCCCTGTAGAAGAGGGGAAAAAAAAAACCTTGCCAGGAAAGGGGTGGTTTTGCCCATCTCCATCCCACAGTCCTCTGCCTGCTGGGCGGTGGCTGGCATCGCAGAAGCACGTTCACCCGCGCGCGGAAAGTGCGTGGATTTGTCTAGCACGGAAGCGACGTCACCGAATCTCTCTAGCTGCTGAAGACAGGATTGATCTCCATAAAAAAAACTACTCCCACGGCAGCCCAACCCCTGAGCTGAATCAGCCACTGCTGGCTGATACCACAAAAAAAAACCAAAAAACAAACACAAAAACAATCAAACGCCCAGCATCCACTCTCCACTCATCACAGAATCAGGCCTGATTGAGCAGACAGACAGCTTTTTCAAACCCGCGTGCGTGTCCGCACGCATCAGCCATCGTCCCCGGGCCCCGGCGCACGCTGGAAGGCTTTTGCCTCCGCACGCCTACCGGGTTAATAAGCAGGCTTTTCAATTAGTAACAATTTCGCTGAAGAGTGGGAAGAGGTGGCACAGCTGCTGAAGGGCTCTCTCTCTCTCTCTTTCCCTCTCCCTCTCTCTCTCCCTCTCTCTCTCTCTCGCCTACTCACCTGGACTGCAGGTCAATTAGTCCCAACGGTCAGTCCCTCGGACCCCGCCCCCCCTCCCCTCCATGCCCCGCCCATATGGGGGGGGGGACAACCGCCCAGTTCGCTCACAGACGCCGCCTCTCCCCCCACCGTGCGGCTCCAGCTGGTCGCGGGTCTAATTAAAGCTCACGCCGCGGGAACCTCGAACCCCCGATCGTACCCTTTTTTCCCCGAGACGGGGGAGCCTCCGAACCACGGGCCTCCGCTTTGGGAACGCGCCGACCGCGGGTCGGCCGACGCCCCGCCCGCCGGACCCCGTGCCCGTCACCGAAGGCGGCCGACGGGACCGCGCTCTACAAAATGCCCAAATAAAAGAGGGGCGAAGTTCTGGATCTTGCCGAGGGAAATTATTATTATTATTTTTTTACTTTCACCGGCTACGAGAACAGCCGACCAGCCGACATCAAAACCGTTTCTGAGTCCGCGACCTTGAAGTGGTACATCTTTATGTATGTATGCATGCGGGCGGGCGCGTGCGGCGTACAACACACATCAAAGCGGGCCGCGTCAAAAACACCCGCTGCCGGTGAACGGGGGATGAAGAAGAAGAAGAAAAAAAAAAAACACAAAAAAGAAAAAGGCATTCTCCTCTTCTGAAAGGAGGAAATACGCAACCGTGAAGAACCGAGCGGCTCTGCCAACTTCGCCCCGCCGCACACTCCTTCCAGATGGCTGATTTCCATAATGGCGGAACACTTCCGCTCGGAATATAAATAAAACCGCAGGCGGAGGGACGCAGTCTGAGCGTTTTAACCGTGATCTGACCGGCAGTCTGTGTTTTAACCGAGGTCTGACCGACAGTTTGTGTGTTTTAACCGAGGTCTGACCGACAGTTTGTGTGTTTTAACCGAGGTCTGACCGACAGTTTGTGTGTTTTAACCAAGGTCTGACCGACAGTTTGTGTGTTTTAACCAAGGTCTGACCGACAGTTTGTGTTTTAACCGTGTCTCTGGTCAGCAGTTTGTGTGTTTTAACCGTGGTCTATAGGGGGCAGTTTGTGTGTTTTAACCGTGGTCTATAGGGGGCAGTTTGTGTGGTTTAACCGTGTCTCTAGGGGGCAGTGTGTGTGGTTTAACTGTGTCTCTAGGGGGCAGTGTGTGTGGTTTAACTGTGTCTCTAGGGGGCAGTTTGTGTGGTTTAACCGTGTCTCTAGGGGGCAGTGTGTGTGGTTTAACCGTGTCTCTAGGGGGCAGTGTGTGTGGTTTAACCGTGTCTCTAGGGGGCAGTTTGTGTGGTTTAACCGTGTCTCTAGGGGGCAGTTTGTGTGGTTTAACCGTGTCTCTAGGGGGCAGTTTGTGTGGTTTAACCGTGTCTCTAGGGGGCAGTTTGTGTGGTTTAACCGTGTCTCTAGGGGGCAGTGTGTGTGGTTTAACCGTGTCTCTAGGGGGCAGTTTGTGTGGTTTAACCGTGTCTCTAGGGGGCAGTTTGTGTGGTTTAACCGTGTCTCTAGGGGGCAGTTTGTGTGGTTTAACCGTGTCTCTAGCCGATGGGGGCTCGGTCCGTCAGATGACCCCGACCCGCACGTCACCCCCCCTCTGCATAGAGCCGAATCCACTCCTGTGGCCGCGGGGGCCGTGGGGCCCGATGGGGCCGGGGGGTTCTGCTCCCCGGGGGTTCCCGTGGAAACGCTTCGCTCCTGATTTACGGCTCTCCCAACGCCAGTTTCCGCCACATAAACGTGACGGAGGGCACAGTGCTGAGAGCGGGAGCGGGGGGCGGGGCGGGGTGGGGCGGGGGGTGACAGGGGCGGGGCGGGGCGGGGCATGGCAGGGGCACAGGCCCCTGAGCACCACCGTTTACCAGGACTGGAGCTACACTACCATAGCTCATATACTGTGCATGTGTGTGTGTGCATGTTTGTGTGAGAGTGTGTGTGTGTGTGCGCGTGTGTGTGTGCGTGTGCAAGCATGCATGTGTGCGTGTATGTGTGTGTTTGTGTGTGTGTGTGTGTGTGTGTGCATGTGTGTGTGTATGTATGTATGTGTGTGTGTGCATGTGTGTGTGTGTGAGTGCATGTGTGTGTGTATGTATGTATGTGTGTGTGTGCATGTGTGTGTATGTGAGTGAGTGCGTGTGCGTGTGTACAGCTGCATTTATGTGAGGGAAGCCAGGACGTGGCGCTAATGCTTCTCCAGCTCAGTCTGTTTCAGTGCTGGGTCTGTGTGTCTGATCTCGGCCTTGTAGGCAAAACACAGGAGGGTTTCTGAGTTTAAAAAAAACTGGTGTTACACAGTGGAGCCGAGACAGGGCAGGTAGAGAGACTCTCCTGCAAACACCTCGTTCAATACTCATATCAATACTCATATCAACACCCATATGAAAACTCATTTCAAAACTCACAGCAGCAGACTCTGCACAACGCAGACTCTGCAATCAGGAGCATCACACTAATTCTTCCCAACCTCATTGCATACTGCGAATATTCGGACAGACACAAAAAGGCGTCCGACAGCCACACGCAGGCACGGAAGGCGCGCGCACACGCGTGCGTACAGTCTTTTTATTTTTACATTCGGGTTGCCCGGGTGGATTACAGCCCGCACACTTCAACGAAGAACGAAAAAAAGAAAAAGAAAAGAAAAGAAAAGATTGCTCGTCTCCTTCCACCGGAGTCAATTTGGGACCTCTGGAGCAGCGGAGATTACGGCAAATCCCCCGGAAGCTACGAGCGGAGGGGCAAACGCCTTTCCCACCCCGTGCGTTCCACACCAAGGTCACCGGCGGTATCGGAGCGGGGTGGGGGGGGGGAGGAATACATCGAGGGGGCCGCCCGCGCGGGAGAGAGGATCGTTTTTAGAAGGAGAAGCCGCTGGATGATTGACTCGCCAGGGAGAAGAGAAGCTAACCGCGCCGCCGCGGCGGTTCTTCCGCGGACGCCCAGGAGGAGACGGCCCGCGCGAGCGTCGCCAAACGGAACCCGCTCTCGGGGTGCCCCTCATCCGAGGGGCGTAGCGCCGTACGGAAACACACACCTTTACCTGACGCAGTACCCACTTAAAAAATTTTTTTTTTTATGGCACTCGAGCTTTTGTCCTGAGGCATCAAGCGATATTATTTTCGGTCAGGCCTGCTTGATGACACTCATTCAGGGGTCCTAATGGAAATATAATAGCCATTTAAAAGGTAAAGACGCTGGAGGAAAATCCAGGATTGAGGGCAGTGTGGATATGGTAGTGTGTGTGTGTGCACGTGTGTGTGTGTGCATGTGTATGCATGTGTGTGCGTGTGTCTGTGTGTGTGTGTATACGTATAGCATGCACTCATTCACCTTAAAATAAAAGAGCAGGAGGGATTTTACCCGTCCTATTTGGCACCGTGCGCATGAAGGGGGTAAGCCAGCGATGACGCTCTCCAATTCTCTCCTTTGAGCTTAGTCACACCACTGGCTTCTGCAGAGCCCGCCAATTTACACTCCTTCATTATCCCCCACATCCCGCTGATTTATATATTTATTTCCGTAATATTCAATTTGACTGTTGCCATGCGCGCCATCTCAATTCCGTATGCATATGCGCGAACATTAAAAAACGCTTTGCGCTGGGAAAAAAAAAAACCCAAAAGTGCAAACTGACGATGTGTTTGTTTAAGCAGCAGATCCGCGCGCTAATGGCTACATCCAACAGCCGCCATCCACTGCTTGAGTGGACATCTTGATCACGTCAGGATTATTTGGAAAGGGGGGGGGGGGGGGAGTGGTCTTGACACACGACTCCCTGCCTGACTCCCTTATCTACTAATTAGAGGCTGCTCTAATTATAACGGTGCTACCAATAAATTATTAAAGCAGTCATAACCTATGCTTGCCATTTTCATACAAAAAAAGAAGAAAAACTGACTTCAATATGAAACCCATGAAGTACTTCAGCCTCTTCCTTATCTGTGCCAGCACTGACGTCCGTACAGCAAACAGAGTCCGCATAAATGCTCACAAATGTTTTCAAATGCTTGCATACAGCATCGGATCGACAATAAGCCCAAAGTACACCATCACTGCATACCCATCCATCAGCCCTAATTCTGAAAAATGCAAATTTGACATTCGTACAGTGTTTGACTCAGTACATTTTAAGCAGTATTCTCCCGCAACAGCATTATTCGCTAACGCAGCGGTAACCAACCCTGTTCCTGGAGATCTACCGTCCTGTAGGTTTTCATTTCAACCCTAACAAAGCACACCCCATTCAGCAGATAACAATCTGCGCTGAGCTGCTAATTAGTGGAATCAGGTGTGACGAATTAGGGTTGGAGTGAAAACCTACAGGACGGTAGATCTCCAGGAACAGGGTTGGTTACCACTGGGGCTAACGTAACGGAAATGTGGGCACTGAAGGGGGAAGGAGGACCCTGTCTCTTCCTGGGTCAGATTCACAGTAAATATCTACCAGGTTCTGCCGTTTCTTTTCAAGCCACAAAGCACGAGGACTCTGCAGCAGCCATCGGGAAGCAGCAAGCGGTGCAGGGGGCTGAGGAAGGGGCTGTTTTTCTCTCTGGAAGGCTATGACCTCATGCGCGCCACCCCCAATTCCCTCCCTGCTGCTGCCTAACCCCCCCCCCCCCCCCCGCCGCCTCCCTCCGTGCTCCCTCCCTTCCCCCGCACCCAGAGGCCCCAGGTGCGCTGGACAGGGGGAGCGGGGGCGTGAGCGCAGAGCGGAGAGTCTGTCAGCTGGCCAGGGAGGCCATTTTCCTCGCCCGCCCGCCCGCGGCAAACAACTTAACAAGATGGAACTTACCGGGGAACTGGTAGCTGTAGCTCGGGGCGAATCCAGTGTAGCCACGGCCGTACGTCGCAACGATGTTCGGGTAACCTTGAGGGGGGGAGGGGGGGGAGGAGAGGAAAGGGGGGAAGAGAAGTGAGACGGGGGCTGAGGAGAGCTCCCCGGGCCTTTTTTCGGCAGGCCCGGCAGCCGCTCCCCAGCTGTGCTGCAGATTGGAGATTAGAGTGTCCCGCGCGTTCCCGCGAGGGGCGGGGCTGCGCTCTCCAGCCCCCTAGGACCACAGCCTCACTCCGCGCTCGTGACGGCAGGCCTGTCTGGACCCGCTGTTTTACCGCCGTTCGGTCAATAACCGCCAAGTTTTTCTTTTTTTTTCTGTTTTTGCTCTTTTTTGTTTTTTTTTCCCCGAGCCCAGGCTAATCAGTCATGAAGGACACAGCGCCGTGAACGATTACTGAATTAAATGGCTCCTGCTTGTGAGCACAACGCTGTGAGAATGATACAATACCACACAAACTCCAACCAGCCAACAGCACGCCAAATCAGATCATAAAACATCTCATAATTCACTAATATGGAGGGAAAACTATTTTCAGCTGTAAACGATAAACCCAAAGATTTGAAATGTCTGAAAATGGAAGCATGTTATTTGAAAGTTTATCCGTTCACCTTTGCGGACAAGGAAACTTGTAATTATGAAAAGTTACATTTTTAAAAACCAAAAAGCCTTTTTCACTACGTCAGCCACTCTGTGATTGGTCAAGCACATCGTGGACAGCAATCAGCCTTTCTGTGATTGGTCGGTAATGTTCTCCAGAGTGGGACACAGCCCAGCCCAAGTGTGTTTGAGCCTGAAGTGAAGAGAGGCCAAGTTAGCATCCCTTTTCTGTTACCACATTTTATTTGCACAAGCCTAAAAGTTCATCACCAGGACAGCCTTCAAAAAGCAGCACCACCATTTAATATCGGACGGAGTGTAGCACAGTGGGTAAGGAACTGGGCTTGTAAACAAAAGGTCGCAGGTTCGATTCCCGGGTAGGACACTGCCGTTGTACCCTTGAGCAAGGTACTTAACCGAAATTGCTTCAGTATATATCCAGCTGTATAAAAAAAAAATTTTAAAAAAATGCTATGTAAAAAGTTGTGTAAGTCGCTCTGGATAAGAGCGTCTGCTAAATGCCTGTAATGTAATATCAGTGAAGGTATTAAGTGTGTGTGTGTGTGGGTGTTTTAAGTATGCACAGAGAGAGCTCCTGCACTTCCTGACAACATACTACGAGCAGGAGCCTCAGTTTAAGTACACTTCAGTGAGCCAAGGGCTGCTCTGTGACAAAACAGCTCAGCTTTACCTCACGGTCATAATTTAACATGTACCTGAGAGGAACCTGAACGTTATTTTTAATGCTATCTGATAAAAGTCAACAGGTACAACTTTTTCAACCCCAGGGAACGCGTTTAAGTTGGCCACACTGTGCAAGCCACATAACGGCTGGACATAAATACTTGTTATATCCCTCCGAACACTTTCACAGGTTTCTATTTTCTCACGGAAGGTCCCACAGGAGCCACTTCAGGTAAGTGGATTATCATGCGCTTGGCTCCACACTGCAGTATAGTTGTTCAAGTCTGTTCAATCTGGCAACCATGCTACAGGTGTGGCTCACTGACATAACTAAGCTTCTGGTTACCTACTGGTGCAATCTGTAGAGAATATACAGTGAGCTCCATGATATTTGGGACAAAGACATACTGTATTTTATTTATTTATTTATTTAGCCATTTTGTCATTGGTTGGACATGTATGGCTGTCACAGGTACTGGCTCACTTCACTGATGATGTAACTGCTGACAGCACCAGTAGAATGAATTCTGAAGTGTACAGAAGACTCTTATCTACTAAGAATCTACCAAATTCCTCCAAACTCATTGGACAGCGCTTCATCCTACAGCAAGACAATGATCCCAAACATACTGCTAAAGCAACAACAGGAGTTATTCAAAGCCAAGAATTTGAGTCCTTGACTTTCCTTCACCTGAACAGAACAGAGGTGAACATGCATTTCCTATGATGAAGAGAAAACATAAGCAACTATCCCCCAAAACGAGCAGGAGCTGAAGATGGCTGCAGTACAGGCCTGGCAGAACATCACCAGAAAAGATACTCAGCATCTGGTGATGTATCTGAGTCACAGACAAAGTACAAAACATGACTACTTTCTTTTACATAACATTAACATGTCCCAAACATTATGGTGCCCTGAAATGGGGGGACTATGCATGAAAAGTGCTTTAATTTCGATATGGTGCAACCAAAGTGTACAAAAACACCCTTAAATAAAAGCCGAAAATGCATACTTTAACCACATTAGATTGGATTACAAATGAAAGTAAGAGTAAAAGCACAGAGCAGAAGAAATATGTTTTCGTCCCAAACAATATGGAGCTTGCTGTATATTCTGGACTATGCAGAAAGCTTGTATCAATAAAACCCAAGTGATAAAGACTTTCCTTTCTTAAAATGTGCCTTCCTGCTTGGTGGTATTGAGCACAATTCCAACTGCATCTGAAACACTAAAAGTATGTAATGTAATCCACTCATTTAAGCTAGACCCAACAAGATCTACAACCTCATTTGAAAAGTCATCTTTCACCTAATTATACCAGGTTCCCATTTATTATAGATGCTGGATTTCTAATAAATAAGAAACCAAATTAATGAGCTTTGCAGATAGAGTTCACAGTACTGTCCTTAATATAACTGTCAGAAGAGGGGGGGTGGGGTGGGGGCGGGGGAGGTGGGGGTGGTGTGTGGTGGTCCCTGTTCAGCTTGGCTGGGAGTGGATCAGAACTCTGAAACCAGTCTCCGCTGTTCCAATTTCCAGTTGAGACCTGAAACGTTATTCTGGGGTAATAAATGGCAGCTCACAGTTTGCTGCCCATGAGGAACTTCAATTTAAATTCTTAAAACCCTGAATGGCTGCCTTTTTTGCTTCCAGATACAAAGCGGCGTCGGAGAGGGAGTCAGCTCTCAATTTCTGAGCGACCGGACCGTTCGCTGAGCCGCCCATAACTTAAGGATTCTTTCCATTTCACTTTCCACCCGTCACAAAAAAAGTTAACAAAGCGCCCTTAATAAAGCAGCACTGCGTAGGCCTGTTCGGTCAGGAAGACTAGCTAAAATGTCCAGGCGAGTTTGCTTTCACGTGAACTCGGAATCCCCGCGCTACATGACAGGCAGCAAACGCTGAACAGATTGTGCAAACAGAGAAGCTTTGCAGGCCTACGTATATTTCCCAGAGGGCGTGTCTCGCTGAAGCACTGGTCCTTTGTAAAGTATAAATGCACCCCACAGTGCGGAATCAAATCCTAAAAGCGCACCAACAGCCATACGTAATTAGCGAAAGCACTGCTAATTATATGCATCTTTTTTCTTGCCCTGAAAAAACCATTGTGTGTTCGTTTTATTTTGTTTTGGAGTTGACACCAAACATCCTCACCCAGCTCTACGCAGTCAACGTTTCGTAACTCAACAACTAATGTTCGTTCCAACTGCCATGTGACTATTCCAGGGCTCTATTCATGTAAATGGGGAAAAAAGGAACAGTTTTTTGCTGCTTCAAAGCAGATACAGGTTTTTTTTTTTGCACAGCATTGGTGAGGTGTGCGGCGTGTGTGTGTGTGAGGCATGTGTGTGTGTGTGTGTGTGTGTGTGTGCGTGCGTACATCAGGATATGGACCACCGGTGACAGCATCCTTTTAACAGACAAATCACTCATTTCCTCTGCACGCCACCACCTGATACCATCCGAGAGAGAAGATGTTATAAATTTTAAGATAAGATATCGATATCGCTCTGCAGCGCACTGATACAGCCTACAGTGATAATGACTACTGGAGGCTATGCAATTATCAATATAGCCCAAGGATCACTGCTCACCACATCTACCCCAGTGCGCGTGTGTGTGTGTGTGTGTGTGTGTGTGTGTGTGTGTGACAGACACTGCAGACATCAGGTAAAAAAGGTTTCCCAGCAGCCTTTGAAAAGAGCTTTCTTTTCCCCGACAGGGCTCAGCGCTTTGCGAATGTTTACAGATGTATTATATAAACATTACGTAAAACCCTCCGTATTTCATTTAATTGTACGTGCATGCCCCCATAAAGGATGTATTTACAACCTGCGTGCGTTTCACACGAGAATTCATTCAGATCTATTCAGATGTGTCAGGGTCTTCCACACCTTAAGTACCAAAGTAACAAAATGTACTTAACACAATGCTTACTGAACACTAACGCGTGATCTCACAGGTATGCATCAACAGAAAAGTCATGTGATTTCAGTTTGCGGTGAGGTGTTCTGAGTGACCGCGTCCACCAGCGACAGAGCAGAAAGTACTGCCTGCCGTAACTTTGCGTATTTGCTGTTTTCTCCACGCCAAGGAAATAAACGAAAGATTCTGGTGATAAATACACACAATTTAGGGTTTTCCAGCCAAATACAAAAGGCTGACCACAAATAGGCTGTGGTTTGGTTGTGTGGTCACTGAGAATGGACCGCACCTCTGGCGATACCGAAGGACCATATAGTCTGCAGCCGTGTGCCTTAGTGATATCCACTGATCTCTCTCGATCTCATTACATTACATTACAGGCATTTAGCAGACGCTCTTATCCAGAGCGACTTACACAACTTTTACATAGCATTTTACATCGTATCCATTTATACAGCCGGATATATACTGAAGCTCAAGGGTACAACGGCAGTGTCCTTACCCGGGAATCGAACCTGCGACCTTTCGGTTACAAGCCCAGTTCCTTACCCACTGTGCTACATCTCTACATCTCACACACATGCAACACACCAAACACCAAACCGATATCAGCAGTGAAGCTTTCTCCCCATAAGTATTTAATGTGGTCTCGGCATTTTGGCTGTGCGCTACCACATCAGGTACGACTAAAGAAAACAAGGCAAAGATACCCGATACACCGCATGGCGGTGGTTATTCTTATGATGCTTAAAATGACAGATTAGAAATATTGTGCAGCCCTAACACATACACACACACACGCACGCGCGCACGCGCGCACGCACGCACGCACACACACACACACACACACACACACACACACACACACACACACACATGCACACGCACACACACACACTTCACAGCTCCTCACTCTCATCTGCATGCAATACACGCACACAAACTCAGAACCCACCACACACAAACAATCTTGTATTTTACAGACCCCGTCCAACAACACCAACTGCCATTTCAGCCCATCTACAGACTTATCACCACGCACAGGACACCCTAAACCCTAACGACGTGTTCTACGGTTCGCAATCGGGGCCTTTGCCGCACGTGCCTGCAGTCGACAAACCCCCGTGGCAGGTTTCGCACAGGAACAATACTCCATCCCAAAATCTGTAATCAAACGACGACTGAAGACTCACCTCTTCAGGCTGCACCTCTCCCCATCCCTCCCTACCCCCCTGTAAATGACTGTAAGCTTAGGGTTGTAACTAGGCAGCTGTTTCGTAGGTGACTTAGGTGCATTAACTGTCTTAACTACTGCTTGTATTTTTTCCATAGACTGCATTGTTGCCGTTCTCGTTGTTTAGTGTTAATCAGTTTAACCTTCAGGGTCCAAGTTGAACTATGCGGTTGTTCCCTGCACTTGGACCGGTACTTCTCTCTAGGGGTTTCGTCATACTTGTTCCTGGTTATGGTTATACACTTTGTTGTACGTCGCTCTGGATAAGAGCGTCTGCCAAATGCCTGTAATATAATGTAATGTAATGTAATCCCCTACTTCCAAAAAACACAATACCCGATTCTCCGGGCGAGCCAGCAGGAAACCTGAACATTCTGAAGCGGGGGGGGGCACGGGGGTCCTCTTTGCTCGAAGGGTGCAGCCAGCGGTAACGGGCGCTGCGATTCGGGCGGGTTAAGTCCCGCGGAGGGGAAACCGGCGCACCGACCGAAAAGGCAGGGGGTACGACGGCAGGGGGGGGGGGAGCGGAGGAAAGCAGGAGAGGAAACTCATTAAAGTCCCCGATGTTCCTCCTCTCCGTCCTGCCGCCTCCCCCGGCATCTCGGTAAACGCGGCCTGTCACTTTATCTGGCCCGGTGACGGCTCCTGCGCCCCCTTATTTGCGTTATTAATATGCATGCTAATGTACCTATTTTATGGCTCAACGGTTCCGATTCACTTTAAAATCAATTACCCATCTGGTACACCCGTATTTCGCGCAGGCTTAAATGTGTATTAATTTCGGCAAACATACATGCGGCGTAACACAGAGATAAATGGCGCGATTAGGCCCGGTAAACAATGGGACGGAGCGCGGGTTTTAATGAGATCTGGCACGTAAGGAATTACGGTTCCTTAAATAATGAGCCTTGATTTTGTTTTATGCAAATTGCGGAAAGGAATGTTTCGCCGTCCTGCTTTTTCCAATTTCATTTAGATAAGAGCGTCTCTAAATAACCCCGCGGTTAATATTCTCGCCCTACCCCGGCACTCGTTCTCCCCCCCCCCGCCGTCGCCGTCCTGTTTACTCGACGGGGCCGCGATGCTGATCCGTAATAGATTCAGAAAAAGTTGCACAGCCGACGTCAAAAGTTGAAGCTAACACGGCTCGCGTTACCTGTCAAGGTGGGTAGCAGCGGTAATGCTACTGTTTACAAAAACTATTACTATAACGTTTTAAAAATGCAAAAAAGACAACTTTTCTTATTTTTTTTTTGGGGGCCTCGGACCTGGAGCCCCACAGGCCCCCCGTGTCCCATTACTCCACACTCCTGAGGTCAGGGCTGATGAAATCATAAATTCACATTATAACATTACTTCAATTTTCCTCTTCATTTAGCCCGGTAATGCGCCGCCCTGCTCGGGTG
Source organism: Anguilla rostrata (assembly GCF_018555375.3). Classification (NCBI taxonomy): domain Eukaryota; kingdom Metazoa; phylum Chordata; class Actinopteri; order Anguilliformes; family Anguillidae; genus Anguilla; species Anguilla rostrata. Next base: position 6,638,552 of record NC_057941.1, read on the forward strand.
GATCTGGGACCGGGGAGCCGGCGCTCCGGAAAGAGGGGGGGCTGGCCGGAATACCAATGCCATTTTTCACGCGGGCGTCGCGGCGAGAGAGAGAGGGAGAAGCTTCATCAAGCCGAATTAAAGACGGGGCGACCTATCCCGCGGCTTCCATTAGCCGCCATTCTGGGGTTCCGCGCTCGCCGTCAAAAGATTTATTTGCTTCGGTTACTTTGGGCCGACGATCAATCGCTCGGTAATTATCTCTTGTCACTAAAGCAAGGGTGACGATCATCTCTGGGTGTGTGTGGGGTAGGGGAGGGGGTGTGGGGTAGGGGAGGGGTTGGGGGGGGGTTGGGCTCTTTGCAGTCTGCCTTGCATGTCTTTTTTCCCGTCAGATCTGCACAGAAGGCTCTAGAATGTTCTGCGGCGTTGACTGAAGCCCGGATCACACGGGCAGGGCCTCATTCAGTCCCGCTCTGCAGCGGGAAGGAAGGTTTCGAGACGGAGACCGGCTCCCTCCCTCCCTCCCTCAGTGCCAGCTCCACTAGTGTCATTACATTACATTACAGGCATTTGGCAGACGCTCTTATCCAGAGCGACGTACATCGAAGTGTGTACAACCGTAACCAGGAACAGGTGTGTTGAAAACCCCAGAGGGGAAGCACAGTTCCAAGTGCAGGGAAGGAGCGACCGCGTAGTTTAACTTGGACCCTGTTAATCTGGTTCGACACAAAACAAAAGCAGAAACAAAGCAGCCTACGCAAATAATACAAGCAATAAAAGGGTCAGCTCTCTCCCTTTTGGAGGAATCCCTGCCGTGAGCGAGGTGTGCGGTTGAGGTGTGCGGTTGAGGTGCGGGACGACGTGCACTTACTGAGCATGCCCATCCCCAGCATGAAGGCGTCCATGGTGTAGGGGAGTCCCCGGGCGCGCCCCCGCGTCCCAGGCGGGAACATCACCTCCTTCGGCTGGGCCTTCTTACATTCTACCTGCGGGGACAGCGGAGCGACGGCAGCGTGAGTCACCGGCCTTCCCACGCCAGTCTGCGCATTTTGGTTTTAAATGTGCTTTATAAATAAACTGACTTGACTCGACTTCATACGTAGCATTTCTTTTTCTTTTTTTTTTTAATAAAATATTTTTTGGGGCTTTTTCAGCTTTATTGGACAGAACAGTGTAGAGAAACAGGAAGAACTTGGAGGAGAAAGAGAGAGAGAGGGAGAGACATGCGACAAAGGTCAGCGGTCGGATTCGAACCGCCGACGTCGTGGCTCGCATTGAGCGTGTGGATAGCGCTCCACGGGCCGCGCCACTAGAGGCCCCCGCCCGCCCCCCATTAGAATGCTCGGCTTCTACCTTTTTTTTTTGGGTTCAGTGCCAGCTATCTATTTGATCTGCGCGAGCCTTCGGGTTTCAGACAGCTTCCTGAAAGTTTTTTTCTCTCTTCCTCTGCATGCTGGTCTGGTCCACATCATGGAACCCATCCCCCCCCCCCCCCCAGCGCTTTCATTCCCCTGTCTGCTGCTGTGGTATCACGCGTTCACCACCACCCCTGCCCTGCCCCCCCCACCCCCCATCCATTCGCCTCGACTGACAATTCAACGGCTTGCACGATGCATCCCTGAGCGGATTTCCACACGCCAGCCAAATCTGACAGGAGAGAACACAAACAGTCAAATCCTGATAACCCCCGCCCCTCTCCCCCCCCACCCCACCCCCCCCCGACCCAAACCCCCTCTCAGCCCCTCGCTGCGCCGTTCGCTGTTCACATCACATTATGCATCTCCAAACATTTGTATATGCGCGCAGTTATGAAGGTTGTGTGTACCGATAAAGCAGGAAATAAATAAGGAGAGAGCGGGGGGGGGGGGAGGGGGGGCGCACCCCTGAGAGGGCCTACACGCGTGCCGCACCTCCCCCAAAATCTGGCCCATTCCACAGGAGCAGCTGTGGTAAACAGAGCAGGTCTGACTGGAAGGGAGATGAGAACCCGAAATAACATTCCACGCTGACAGACAGATCGGGGGTGGGGGGGTTTGGGGGGGTGCGGCTTTCGCCTGCAGGGCCGAGGGAAGTCATCTACAACGGCGGTGGTGCGCGGACGGCATGTTCTCCCCCTTCTCACTCACCCCCCTCTCCCCCCCCAGCATCCTTGCGAAACGCCGTGTGAAATATACAGGAGGGGGGGCGTCTGACAGGACGGGCCCGTCGGCGTGTCCGTCCCGGCGCCGTTTGCCGGTCCGGCGGATCTGTCTGCCAGGCCGAGCCGCCCCGCCGCGGGCCTGTCCGTCCGCGCGTGTCACTGCCTCCCGGCCCCCCCGCCCGCGTCCACCCCCCCCGCCGTTAACCAGCCTCCCGCCGTTCCCGTGCCAACCAGCGGCGAGCCAACCAGCGGCCCGGCTCCGGGCCGGCGGGCCCGTTTACACACGGCCCGGCTCCGCAAACAGCGCTGAATCATAAAAGGACGACGGCGAATCGTTTCAGAGACGTCCGCACACAGCGTTAGGACCTCACTGAGCCAGAGAGCTTACCAACACAGACTTGAAAAGGAACCAGGACTACAATCGCAGACACATTTCTAAATAGCTTGTTAACTACAGTAAATACATCGTTCTAGCACGGCACGGACACTAAAAATCGATAAACATTATATCTGTATTTTCCTCCCGGCCTCTAAGCGAGACCTTTCCTGCCACTGTTAAAGAACGCTAACCGTCATTGGCTGTGAGCAAGTTAGAATGTAAATATCGCAGCACCGTCATTGGCTGTGAGCAAGTTAGAATGTAAATACCGCAGCACCGTCATTGGCTGTGAGCAAGTTAGAATGTAAATACCGCAGCACCGTCATTGGCTGTGAGCAAGTTAGAATGTAAATACTGCAGCACCGTCATTGGCTGTGTGCATTAGATGTAATACGCAGCACCGTCATTGGCTGTGAGCAAGTTAGAATGTAAATGCCGCAGCACCGTCATTGGCTGTGAGCGAGTTAGAATGTAAATACCGCAGCACCGTCATTGGCTGTGAGCGAGTTAGAATGTAAATACCACAATCACAGGAGGTTAGGAAAAATAAACATTGGAAAAGAAGTGGGGAATCGCCCAGGTGCAGAACAGGACAGGTTTCAGATGAATCGACAGCACGCTTCTCTAACGTACGCTTTTAAGACTGCTCAGTACCAAGAACCTCCAGCGCAATTTCTGTCAGCGCTGATAAAGGCAAATGAGACCAAAGGAAGAACATCGCCCCTCTTCAGTAGCCTGCATTTATACTAGAATAGTTTAACAATTGCTGGAGCTTATATTTTTCCAAATGACTTTAAAATAAGAAAAACCAAAAGACACAGAACCAGCTCATGGAAATTGTCTGAAACAGCAGTATTGAACTTGAATTTCAAGTAATAATGATGATGATGATAAGAATAAAACAGTCTTATGCAGTACTGTCAGAGGATTTTGATTGCACATTGGGGCAGTATTCCCACAGCATACCTTCCACAAAAATGTTAAAAACAGGTCAATACAAACTATTGGCTCATCTTGAGTTATCTTTGAAGCTTGTCATAAACTGATACCAATCAAGATTTGAAATAGTCTCGCTACTCTAAATAACTTTGAAACCTACTTTTAAACGACAACTCTGGTCATTGCAGACCAGTGAAAATGGATGCTCGTTCTCTTTTGATTGCTGTGAGACCAATACAACCAAATGTAGCTCACAAGTTTTCCCATAACAACATAAACTTCAGACGTGTCACAATTAAAAACCCAATTTCTATGCCCAATCTCTGCAATAACTATCATAGCCACAAGTGCGCAGCAATCTCAAAGCCAAGTGTTAGCCATACAAGTTAGCCAGCATATGAAGTAAATATTGCAATCCTGAGTTAGAACTAAATACCTCTGCTACACATTTTGAGCAAAATATTTTCCTTGTGAAATTAGCGATGGTAAAACAGAATGAGATCCAGCTAAATGGGCTTGGATTAGACGGACGTCTTCTGCTGATCGTGAGTAAATACAAGGATTTAGTGTTGCAGGCTCCGTTATCTTAGCTTACTTAAGATAAGAGCCAGTTTTATTAGCATTCTGTTTTCGGGCTTCTCTGGCCTAAGAAAATATCCTCCGACACGACAGCTATATCATTCCCCCTTCACCTTGACTCCCAAGTTGTCACAACATGGATGACATTATTGAAAGTGTAGCCTATATATTGAAGGTGCTTAATTACCAAGGACAACAGTAGGTCTGACTCAAAATAAATGCTATGAGTTATTACATTGAATGGCAGTTTATTTATATTACTGTTTTTCGCCACTGTATTGATTACTGTAACCCAGCAAGCCATGGAATGTTCAAAATACACAACTAATACCACCTAACTGTTTTTTAGTCACTGTGAACAACCAGGCCAATCTTTTTTTTTACCCTGTTCAGGGACTCCAGACCTTTTTATCACCTCAAGGGGTGCTGCTTGTTCATTTATTTTATTCATTTTTAAAAAATGTATTTAACAGGGACCACGTATAATAAAACAACTTCAAGCTTGAAATCCGATACACTATACAGAGATACAGCAGCTAATTTCCATCCCCAGTCCTTGAAGGCCAGGTGCACAAAAGTATATTTAACCACTCTAAGTACTCCAAATATATCCACAGCATCACACAAATAAATCTGTAATTTTACAAAAGTTTCAAGTTTAAATGGTGTATTCATTAACCAAATACGTATCATAAATGTTCCACCCACAGACACTGAATTTTGGTAGGAAATCAGTCCCATTCTGAAGCATTTGAACTTTATGTTTTACCCATCATTATCTTACATGTAGGCTTAAAAATAAATACATGTTTCAAATAAAAATTACTGTGCTAATAATAATAATATTTCTAATACAAGACAAATAATTATACTGGTGGGGACTAAGGTCAATTATAATTTCAATTTCATGTGCTTTTTCTACTGAAAGCCAAAAGAATTCGTAGAAATAACCTTCAACTGAGTGCGTACAGAAGTGCAGCCTACGCTTGGTCTTCATACGCTTATTCAGAGAAAGTTTATTTTTAACAGGTATGGACATACTGAGGTAACATAAGGAGCAGGCATTCACATAATGACCCTAAAGGAGCGTAACTGCTCGCGAGAGTGATCTCACCAAGGAGCTCAGATTTACTGCTTACAAGAGCCAGGGATCTTTTATCTTTTTGAGTTTACCTTTTTCAAAGCCTTGAGTGCTATATGCTGCGCTCTTTCCAGACAAGAGTCTATCCGATTCACAGTCCAGGGAGTTGACTGAGCTTTTGACAGCCATGACTGTGCCCCTGATACTGGCTCTACTTAACCTAAGGAACTTATTAAAACTCAATGTTAAGTATTTTCTAAAGAAGCACTGCATTGTTAACGGTTTCTAAGGCCTTTAAAGATGTCCATCCCAGCAGCGTTGCCAACGTTCCCCTCATTCAGTGAAACACAAAAGAAGTGCATCTGTAGAATATGACTTTTTAAACCCTGAGTGATGTCTGACGGATCAGGATTAATATTAATATAGCGTCTGGGAGCCCAACCCCAATGTCATGATGAAAATCCACAGAATGGAATGGTTCCTTTTAAAATGTTTTTACATACGCACAGAATGCATTTATAACGCTTTAAAGTTCTTAATGGTACATTTTACGCTCCGACATATTATGAAATATTCACAGTATCACCCAATCGCAACATCAATTATTTAACGCCACATAATCATATATTTCCCCTTTTTTATTTCTGAGAGAGGTACTCTCAACAGGCTCAAAGACAGCCATCAATGTGAGCAACAGGGAGATGATTGATGGGTCTCATGAAGACGACACTATAAATATATGCTCAGGCAGTTCTACAAAGTTAACAGAGAGGAGAAGCAGGGTGTGACATCCGCACCAAAACTGCGTTCAGACATAATTATTTTTCAGGTGAAATGTGAAGTTCTGTTAAAATATCGCACTCACTCAGTCTTTTTATGGATCTTATTTCATAAATTGTGTTCAAGACGTTTTGGGTCAATAACGTGGGAAGGGCTTAATAATATTAATAATAATAATAATACTTTTAATTTGTAATGCACTTTTCATTAGAAATAAATCTCAAAGTGCTACAGAGTAAAAAAAAAAAATAGGAGCATAAAAAAATGAACATAGGCTTACGTGGGTATGGGTGAAGGCCAGGCAGCAGACCGGTCACACACTGGACCCTTACTGTCACCCCCAAGTTAGCCTGTTTCTGAAGACCCTTGGCTGCAGTGTGAATGCTGCTATACCACAGACAGACCTCTGTGAAACAGTCTGATTGGGCAGCAGTGGCCACTGATCCAGCTGGCTTTCCGCCATTTTGTGGTTCGGTTAAGAGGGCCGTGCCATCATGTGACCCACACTTTCAGCCACATGCATCACACTGAGGTTCACGGGCTATAAATTCTAATTCCTAATAAAATGATGCAAGATATTTTCACTGAACGGTATTATAATTACTTTAATAAAGTTACGCTAACAAGCGAACAGCCAGGTAAGACGTTGGCATCGAGGGTGCGGTTAACCTGGCTTAAGTGTCCTGAGCAGAACTAACCACGCTGCGAATGGCCAGTGCGCTTGGTAAAGCGCAAAATCAGTCATTACCATTTAAGCACACTTGTTAATTGAATCACGTTAATAAACGAATTCGTAAACGTCTTTTTTTACACAGATTTGCTTGTTCCATTCACATTTGAGTCCTCTTACATGCACATACTGCTTTTCCCCTGGGACAGATGCTATTTTTACAAGCTGGCTGAATCGTGCTTGCATCACAGCCGACTTTATGCTTTAAATAGGCCGCTCTCGTTTTGTAGCTATATTCCTTATTTGAAGCGAATACCCTATAATCAACCAATGGCGTGTCAGTGGAACACTCGTTCATTCTTCAGATGTTCCGCGGCCCACTACTTCTGCAGTTACGTTCTCCCCTCCCCCTTCTCTTTTTATAAAACGCCGCTGTCTTTTCCCACGTTGCGTTCTTTAACAATAGCGCCCAGACGTGCCCGACTGTCAAATTTCGATAGTGGTTCTGAGAATAAAAATGTGACTCATTCCAGTTTAATCTTCGCACTTTGCGTTAGCGATAGGAAGCTTGACACTCGCTGTACTTTGCTGTTATTTCCAGTTTCAAGCCAGCTCGGGTTGACCCACCAGTCTGGAACTCCCTGGATTGTTTCTCTGAGGTCCTTCAGTACCGATCGCGAATGTGAATAATGCCCCTGTTCATTCATAAATACATACTGTTTTACCCTTTTTTTGTACTGAAAGCAATTATTAAACAAATGTAAAAAAATGTTCATCTTTGCCAGCCTTACTCATCTCGACTGTAGAAATCCCCATCGTGCTACAATAAGACGATAGCAACCGGACAAACCGCCCTGGGCGTGTCGAAAGTGTCCCTGAGCAAGACACCTAACCCCTAATTGCTCCCAATGAGTGGACTGGTATCTTGTTGGCATGTGAGTATGTGTGTGAATGGGTGAATGAGTGGCATCAACTGTAAAGCGCTTTGGATAAAAGCGCTATATAAATGCAGTCCATTTACCAAGACGATGTAAACATTACGAGTAACTAAAGTAGGCCGGAGGCAGCGCTCGACGGTGCCCTTTGACCTCTGACCGCGGGTTCGCCGGGGGGGCCGGGCTGACCGCGCGTGCGGACGCGTAAGAAACGGAAGGCGCTAACGGCCACTGCGGCGTGCCGAGGACGGGGCTGACAGCCGTGACCGTGCCCGGCTCCCACCGCCAGGCAATTAGAGCCACCGAGGAAGGACGGGCAGATTACAGCGGCCAATCAGAGCGCTTAGCAACGTCCGGCCCCCGCCGATGACCTTAGCTCCGCACCGCAGCCGCCACCGCCGCCGCCGCCACCGCAGCTAAATTCATTTTTCTCTTGTTGATGTTGCTCTTTTTCTCCACCCCGCCCTCCTTCCCCCCTTTCCCTCCCTCCCTCCCCCCCTTTCCCTCCCTCCCCCCCACTCCTCCTCCTACTTTGCGCACTCTCTCTTTTTCCTACCTACCAAGACAACAATTTCCTGGATGCTATCATCTTTCAATTATAGATATGGGAGGTTAAATAGCTGCGGCAGGGGGAGGGTCACATGAGCAGGGGGCTCTGTGTCTGCAGCGGGGGGGTGGGGTGGGGTGTGGGGGGGGGGATTATTCCCCGTTCACAGCCCGGGACCGAGCGCACAGCACACCGCTGCCCCCCCGCCCCCCCGCCCGGCCGAGCTCCGGCCCGTTTGGGAGACGACCCAGAACCCGCCCGCACTCCACCGGCACAGGAGAGCAACACGGCGGGGCTAACTCCTTATGCTAGCACTTCCACATTCAGTCCATGTGCCTTACAGGAGTTATTATTAATAATAATAATAATAATAATAATAATAAACTTTGTTTGTATAGCACTTTTCAAAAACAAAGTTACAAAGTGCTTTACACACACAAAAAGAAATAAAATAATACAAGATGTGGACGACAGCTTCAGAGCCACATTAATGTAAAACAAAGTATATGAATAAATTAACATGAAAATAGGAGCAGCATGAAAGAGGGCCAAACCGAGGAACAGATACAGATATATGGTTAATAGAATATAGTAAATAACAGGATGTTAAAAAATAAGAGTAGAAAAGGTATTAAGAGGCTAAAACATTAAAAGCAACTTTGTTTAAAAAAAAAAGTGTTTTAAGAAGAGATTTAAGAGTTCAGGGGTGGTTTGGGGGAGGTAGGGGGGTGGGGGGGTACGTGAGCCAGAATGGGTTCCTCCAGGTCACATGATAAAGACTCCGGATGAACCCGCCGCTCGCCCGAGGGGGGCCTGTGATCACAGTGTTTAGGACCCGCCGCAACAATCTCTCCATCGCGCGGTATTACAGCGGCCCTCTCATTACGCGTCAAAATAAAAGCGCGCGACGGAATAACCTTGAAATATGGCCGCCGTCCCGCCAAGCCTGAATACACACACAGGGGGGGCCGCCTGGCGCTCGCCGCCGTCAGTGGGAACTTTTCCCTGCGTACTCCTAACCCGGTGGGCGGGAGGGGGAGGGGGGAGGCAAAAGGGGGCGGAACCGAAATAATGATTTGTTGTTGGGGGGACAAGCAGGCGAGGGCGACGTGTTCTCCCTGGATACAGGGCCCCCACCAACCGCCTCAGTGCTAGCGGGCCGGGCCGAAACCAACATGGCTTCAGTCTCATTCACCTACAAACCCCCCCGAAAATATCAAAATAAAAGATCTAATAAGCTGTTCACCCATACGTCTGGCAAGGGAATCAATATTTAAAAAGGGGATATTCCGTGTTTCATAATGTGAAATTAAAAAAAGGGCCTAAGCATATGAGCCCATTCTCTTTCATCCACTCATTTATTAACTTTTCATCTCTTCTTTCTTCTACGGGGAGTTGAGGACAGACAGGGCGGGGAAGAAGACCCTTCATCGTAAATGTTCCTGTACAGTCTGTTCTAGAACATGTCATCGTCCCTCCCGCAAGACATCAAACCTCATGCTCCATTCAAAGCAAAAAAGAAAAACCCTTGCATTGACAGACAGACAGACAGACAGACAGACACTGAGTCTAATCTCTGAGAAACTACAGGTTTACACCAGCAAGGGCTGCAGGCAGAGCAAGGGGAAATGGCTCATTCGCTTCCAATGACAGTAATTCCACAATGCGTTGCACGAAACGTCCAGACCGCAGAAAGGCAGAGGCAGTGTGTGAATGCAGCCAGTAGAGAAGTAGAAGGGTAAAAGAGAAGTAGAAAAAGAGTAAAAGAGAAGTAGAAACTAATATACATATATAAAAATAAAAACTCTCCTCCTCTCCGTCTGCAGTGTCGCGGGGACCATTTGCAATATGAGAAGGAAGTGAACGGTGAGGATGAGGAAGGGAGGGAGAGGAAGGCTGGTCCCATGGCCTGGACGGGACTGAACAGCAGGCGCGCCTGGTCCTCCTCAGAGGCGTGCGGGTACACGGGAGAGTCCCGTCCCGCTTCTCCTCACGCCAACGCGCGCCCGGGAGGCCCAGCTGAGCCCGACCGCGGCAGCCATCGCCGGCGCGAAGCCTGGAGATGAGATCAGACTGGCCGGCGGACAAGGAGGAGGCGGCGGCTTCGGCTGGCGGGGCGGGGGGGGGGGGGTGGGTCACCAACGCGGGCAGGTGCAGCGGCTCCGTTTGGGTGGGGGTGCAGAATTCGGGGCGCAACGGCTAATCAGCGCCTTTCTAAAAAAGCCGCATCGTCTAAGCGTTCACCGGACTTGACCACGGTTTCTCAGCCGTGAACTACATTTCCCATCTGACCTCATCATCGCAGAACATTTAACAACAGCAAACGGCGTTAAGGGCATTTAAATGGAAAAGCACCGGTGGAGAGGAGGGACCTGCGGAGCCGTCTGAGTGGGGGGGGGGGGGGGGGTGGTACGGCTCCTTGCCGCACTTAAAGTCCACCCCCCCCCCCAGGGGGAACGGACACCAGCATTTCATTACGACAACTAGCATGCCGACATAAATCTGTTCTGCGCGTCAGAGGTCAAACATGACACACAGGGAAAGCTTTGCGATTGATGTAGCTGTAAGTACTACCACTGCAACTGCTACTTGTACAGATATAAAAAAATAAAATAAAATAAAATAAAATAACTGCTCTCCACTGCCTGGAGGCACAGGAACCCTCAGCTTAACAGCAGAGCATAATTCATGGCAGCTTGAATTAAATTACATAGGAGACTTGGGGCCGTGTACATTATTGATACACTTACAGCTATTTCTCCGATGACACAGAAATCTATATTCGGCCAAAAAAAATGCTGTCAGAAGCTATTTACACCTCCAAAACAGAACATCTATTTTACAGCACTGAAGCCAAGCGCTGGAAACCCAATAAAAATCTGAGATTCCAGGCCTTTAGTCATGAGTCTGTCTTCGTTGCAGCACGTGCAGCGAACGCACATGCAAACACGCAGGCGCACACACACACACACATGCAGACACGCACACACACACACACACGTATACGCACACGCACACGTATACGCACACGCACACACACACACACACACACAAACCACACACACACACACAGTCACACACACGCACACACCCACACACACACACACACACACACACATGCGCCCACACACACCCACACACATCCATACACACACACACACACACACACACACCACACCACACACACACACACACACACACACACACACACACACAGCACACACACGCACACACACACACACACACACACACACACACACACGCACACACACACACACACACACACACACGACAACACACACACACACACACACACACACACACACACACACACACACACACACACACACACACACACACACACACACAGCACACACGCCACGCACCACGCACGCACGCACCACCACAACCACGCAACGCACACGCACGCACACACACACACACACACACGCCGGGTGCTCTGTGTGGAAGAGAACAGTGTGCCGCCTCACAGCGCAGCTGAGACCGTAAGATCTGGTTATCTCTCCAGCCCCATTCCAGCTGCATTCGGCACTTTTGGCAAGGTCAATCACACAGGAGATTTTGATCCCAGCTTCTTTCCCCCCCCCCCCGGCCACCCCCCCCCTTCTTTTTTCCCTGAAATGTGAAATATGAGGGAAGCTACTGAATTGTACTCATTCAATATTTTGACATTTTGGGTCACTTTCAAGGATCAATTTGGCTCCATTACCGGCAGGCTGAATAACTGTAATCTTGTCAAATATCACAATTGGCCTCCATCAGCTTAACCTACTGTTAAAACACTCCAGGAGAATGTGCAAATACAGAGGTGCCCAGAGCTGCTTCAGAGCGGAGCGTACCGCGTACCGCGAACCGCGTACCGCCAACGCAAAACCGTCACGGCGCAACCGCGACAAATTACTCCCCCTCGAAATTAAACCGACCCCGCCGAAGGGCCGCGAGGAGCGCCGCCCAAAACGGCCGAACCAGCCCCTCCGTCGTTCGGCCCGCCATTTTTTTTTCGTCCACGCTATTTACGAGTTTAAAACAAAGCGAAAACGCGAATAGATAAGTAAATTAATGAATAAATAAATAAAAGGGGAAATAAGGCAGATCTGCCAGCCCTCTCTCTCCTCACAGCAGTGGATGATGTGGAAATGGCGGCGCAGGCCTGGGGGGGGGCGGGTTTGGGGGGGGGGGGGTAACGACAGTGAGCTGCCGTGCTCACGCATCGCCCCTCGTCATGAGCACCTGCCGACAGGGGGGGCGGGAGGGGGGGGGGGAGCAGGTGCCCTCAGCTGGTCCAAAACTGAGTCCAGACACCCCACCGGCCGTGAGTGGAGGGGGGGGAGGGGGGGGCGACACACTCCTGAATCAACAAAATGTTGGAAGGGGGACAGTACACTTTCGGGGGGGGGGGGGGGGGGGGGTTCAGTTTGCGTGAGATCAGCGATAAGAACGGAAAACGACCTGCTACACGAAATACCGTTAATAATTGCATATAGTTGCAGTAAATTAGCACGATCGACTGGGCACGTGCAACTGATAAATACATTTGAATTATGTAGCTGGTGTATGTTTCTTTAAACACGCACACCTCCCTCCCCTCCATTAGTCACAGGAGCCATTCTGCAAAGCCCAGCTCTCGAGGACCTGCTGACGGTGCATCGCTCCCCACAATGCAACAGTCCTCCCGCCCGTCATTCATAATTCTCCATCATGTTTCGAATATCAGCCCCATTAGCCGCGTGACAGATGTGCGCGCTATTAATAACCCGGGCTCCTTTCGCCTGGGCCTCCAGCGTCAGAAGAACGAAACGCAGATCCGCAGACTGTTTTTTTCTGACCGGACCGCGTTCCGCACGTTCGTCGCTAGGCACCCGGACGGCGGCGTTAGTGTGGGACGCGCTCGCGCTGACCTGCGGCCCGAAGGACTCGCGCTCTATCGGGTCCGTCAGCTTACCGAAGGCGCTGACGAACCTGGACAGATTACAGGCTAATCGGCTGGCGGCTACATCTGTAAAAGAAGCCGTTCCCTCTCACAGGAAAATCTTTTAAAAGGATTTTCACTCGCATGTAAAGTCGCCTTAAATGCACTCGCCACTAGGTGGCAGTACGGAAACAGGGGAGCGTGGAGGGGCAGGAGCTGAGGAGCTCAGGATCACTATTCTTTCTCTTTTTCCCTCCCTCGTTCTTCTCCTATCGGAGGTGATGCACACCCGGCCTGGACAATCAGGAAGGAGCGCGGCGATGAGGAAGCGGTGGGGGGGGGGGGGGGAGAAGGGCAGAGTGTTTTTTTTTTTCCCCCGAAATCAGCCCCCGTGTCTCTGCCTCTCGGGGAAAGGCCCTGCGAGGGGCCTGGCGGCGGCGGCGGTGACGGCGGCGGCGGCTTGGCGTAATCAGGCGGGAAGGGAGGGGGGGGGGGGGGGGTCAGGGGCGTCGAGCTCCTCTGTCATTTCCACCGGCCGCCCGCTGGATGAAATGACTCTGACTCTCTGAGTGGGGGGGGGGGGAGCAGAGGAGAACGAGCTCCCGCCTCTCCAGCCAGCGGCAGGGCGAGCCGCGGCGTCCGCGCGTGTCCCAGCAGCCTTCGGGAGGCCGCCGCAGAGCGCTGCCCGAGACAGGGGGGCGGAGCCTCCACGCTGCCGCCAATCACTGATCAAACGGGGGGCACGCGATTAAAGACACGCGGTCCTCTCCGGGCGGAAAAAGCGCCGCGATTGGTTCTCCTCTGTACTAGCTCCGCCCATTTGTGCATCCAGGAAGCCACGCTCTCTCTCCCGCCGTTAATATTCTGAGCCCGCGGGGGGAGTGCGGGCCAGTTTCCAGCAGCGTGTGGGGCTCCAGGCGTGTGCGGCAGGCGGCTGGTCACCGCGAGGGGGCCGTGGGTGACCGTGAGCGGGCGGAGTGGGCGGGC
>NC_057941.1:6657500-6670000 GCF_018555375.3 Anguilla rostrata
CAAGACTTCTGCAGAACACACAGATGTTTGGAGCTGCGATATATGACGGACGACGGCACTTCCTGCTGACAAAACCACCGTTCTAAAGCCGGACCAGGATTAGGTAAGCAGTCGCCGGATTAGATGACATCACTGAGCCGAGGGTTGCAGCCTCAGACGCACGCGTCCGCTCTCATGCGCTGGCTGCGCTGGCCCTAATTTATCTGCAAAGTCACGCCGGTCGCGAAGAGGGGGGAGGAGCTCCCAGGCTTGACCTCCTGACCTCAGGCTTCCTCGATGGCTTCCTCTACCACCTCATCAGGATATCCTGGGGCGGCCTGCAAGAGCTCAGCCCCTTTACCCTCCCGCCCCCCGCCCCCTCGGCTTCCTCCCTCCCACCTTCCCACCCCCCACCCCCCCCCCCTCGGCTTCCTCCCTCCCACCTTCCCCCCCCCCCCCTCGGCTTCCTCCCTCCCACCTTTCCCTCCCCCCCCCCCCTCGCCTCCCCTCCCCACCTTTCCTCCCCCCCCCCCTCGGCTCCTCCCTACCACCTTCCTTCCCCCCCCCCCTCCCGCGCTCTCTGTTCAAAGGCAGCGGTGGGACGGGGGCCAGGTCCGCGGACCGTTTGATGCCCCCCCCCCCCCCCCACAGATCCTCCGGGCCTCCGGCCGCCTCGCCTCGGCCCCCGTCCAGGCGGCCCGGGGATTTTCATTTCCCCCGCCATCGCCAAGCCGAACCCGGCCCGCTGCGCCCGCTAATGAAAAGAAGACGTCATCGTCTCCAGACTGCGCCCTTTCTCTTCCTCTCTTCTCTTTTATTAAGGCTATCGTTTCCTGGAGTTTTGGGGGGTTTTTTTGTCTTTTTTTTTTTTGTTAATTCACAGCAAAAAGTAATCGCAGGCCGGCTAGGCGAAACGGAAAAGGAGATTGATTAACTTAACACTACGCTCGCAGCGAATTAATTCTTAACTATACGGACCGGCGTCGCACCTACTTGAGCACAAACAGAGAGAAACGCTGATGGGATTTATGGGTAAATATACGGCTGGAGTACGATCTGCGGGGCAAATTGAAATAACGTGGTCAATTCCGACTCAAGTGTCATCAAGTGCGGAATCGTAATTGAAAGGCCTGGAAGTGCTTCATAATGAAGTCATTAGTCGGGGAGCGGACTCAAAAACTCGAACGGCAATATTGATACAATTCAGACGCGGACGACAATCGTTCGAAAGACGTATAATTTCGGGCGCATGCGCGAGGCGTCCCGCACTTTACAATGCGTGAAGGATTATCAGGGTCCGGGAAGAAGCGGAGAATTAGCATTTTACAATAGGCGTCTGGCAGATCTATTATTTCGATTGAACGATGGAATTATTGAAATTCCGGGGGGAACTGAAGCACCTGTACTTTATGCTGAATTAAACTTGAATTGAGGTGAGGCTGAATTGCGGTGCTGGATCTGAATGGGGGCCTCGCCGCAGTGAAAAGTGGATCTGTGGAAATTGGCTGGTATTGAACGGAGCTCGCGGTTCTGCACGGCGTCACGGGGCGGGAAATGAGAGGGAGATGAGCCGGTACAGCGGGGGAGAGGGGGGACCGGGGGGGGACCGGAGGGGAGGAGGGGGGGGGGGGGTAACGGGGGGAAGAGGGGGGATGAGGGGGGGGGGGGGACGAGGGGGGACGGGGGGAGGGATGGGGGACGGGGGGGGGGACTGAGGAGGACGGGGGGGTACGGGGGGGACGGGGGCGAACGGCGGAGGGCCCTGCGGACGCGGCCGCCTGGACGCACGCTTTCCCGCGTCGGCCGTCTGAAACCGCTCAGCGCCGCTCGCCTCCGCCGCCCCGCCCGCCTCGCCCTTATCAGCGGCGGGAGGACCGCTTCTGACAACCGACAAATCAGCTGTCAGGAGCCATTTGTCACGGCTGAGCGCGCGGAGACGACGCCCTGGGTGGCGGGAGAGCGGAGGAGCAGCTGGGAGAGGGGAGAGCGCACCTGCCCCCGCCGCGGGAGAGCCGCCGCCACCGCGGCCGCCGCCTCCCCCCCGCGCTGCCCGCCGACGCCGCCGAGGCGCCCGGCCCCACCGCTCACCGCGAGGGGAGGTCACGCCCCAGCCAGGCCCCGCCGCCTCGCCTCACCACAGGGTGGCGGTGTTGAGATCAGAGGGCCCGCGGCCACACGCACAGACAGACAGACAGGCACGCGGACAGACACACGGAAAGGCACACGCTCACTCAGATACACGCACAGACAGACTGATCAAAACACATTAATCTGTATTAATATCGCAGCACACACACCAACACACACACACCACACAATCACACACACACACACGGTAAAATTGTACTGCTTAAAGAATAGAATAATAGAATAAACACAATTTTCTATTTTTTTCTCATGATCAACATATCCTATGAAAGGACGGAAAGGAACAATGAATTTATCTCACCAACAGGTATTGTCCAGCTAGCCAATGCCAGATATAGCCAACGTCCGGAAGTCACAGAACTTCATTGTCGGCCAAAAAATAATAATAAATTCTGAGACACAGCCCTACCGTTTCTTTGGTCAGCAAAATTCATCATGACAATGAGCCTGGCCTTTGTACTTTTCACTGAAACAACTTTTCAGAAGTGACAGCGATTGCTTTCTCGATATGTGGAAACAAATCAAGTGTACACAATTGTGCCGCACCAACATACTAAAAAAGGAACAATCAGTTCGGTTCTGAAGCACATTTGATAAAACTACACAGGCCGTGTTTTTCGCGATAACAGGCATTCGTGTATTCGGAAAATTAAAACGTGTCTTTCTGTGCCGTATTTAATGATTTTAGAGCACGGTCTGAATGAACGGCTTCCTGGACGAGCGCTGAATGGAGCAGGAGACTGTCAGACGGCACTGAGAGTCAGACACAAGCACCGCGGGCTTTGGTCTTTTTTCGCGGGATGCGTCGACGATAAGAAAAATGTAAATGGCGGCCTTATCCTTTAGATCTGGTGCCTAATTTACTGATATTCGAGCTGACAGAAGGAGCCAATTTCAGCGACGGCGAGAGTATTCTCACACCGGTTACCGCAGAATCAATCAAACG
Organism: Anguilla rostrata; assembly: GCF_018555375.3. Lineage (NCBI taxonomy): Eukaryota > Metazoa > Chordata > Actinopteri > Anguilliformes > Anguillidae > Anguilla > Anguilla rostrata. Next base: position 6,660,574 of record NC_057941.1, read on the forward strand.
GGAGGCGGGAGGGGGACCGAGGAGCCGCGGCACCTCTCTGTCTGCCCAATCTCAGCAGCGGGGAGAGAGCGGTGAGCTCATGAGTCAGCGCGGAGGGGAGAGAGAGAGAGGGAGAGGGAGAGAGAGAGAGAGAGAGAGAGAGGCAGAGAAGAGAGAGAGAGAGAGGAGAGAGAGAGAGAGAGAGGAGAGAGAGAGAGAGAGAGAGAGGGAGAGGAGAGAGAGGGAGAGAGAGAGAGGCAGAGAGAGAAAGAGAGACAGAAAGAGAGAGAGCGAGAGAAAGAGAGGCAGCGGATCGAATCGCTTACTGACTCCGACTCTGCGGAACCCCTAATGACCTCAGCAGTTTCCAAGCTAGGCCCCGCGTATCCAGGCAGGAGCCGCTCCGAAACGTCCCCTCGCCCCCCCCCACCGGCTCTCCGGCTGACGCAGGCACCCCCCCCCCCCCCCCCAAAACCACCCCCCGGGACGTCGGCGCGGACCGGAACCCCTCCCTCCCCCACCCGACTGCCCCGCAGGGACGCTGCTCCCAGTGCCCCGCCCAGGCGCTGGTCTCCGTGGCGACGCGCGATGGCACAAACACGAGGCTGCGCGCCCGGTGCTTACAGGGGGGGGGGGGGGGGGGGTGGTGGCGGGGGGGGGGAGGCATCGGCGCCTTCACTTCAGAAAAATTCCCCTCAAGCGTGTAATCGCCTTAACAACAACAACACATAGATTTCCCATCCCTGCACCCACCCCCACCCCAAACCGAGTAATAAGTGTGAGTGACTATTACCCCCGCACCTGAGCCGCGTCTCACACTTATTAAAGCGGCGCGGCGCGGCTGGGTCTCCGCAGACCCCTCCCCCCCCCCACCAAAAAAAAAAAACCAGGCTCAACTTTACCCAGCATAATGCCCTGCCCCGCGGAGCCCTGCTCAAACAGCAGCAGCGCGCCCGATCGATCGATGGCGCCTCCCGGTGACCTTTGCGCGGTACGGAACGGGAGCCCCGGGCGCACCCCGAAGGGGGTTCGTTTCCGTGGAAGCGCTGTCAGAGACACCCCGAACGTCTCTCCACTGTGATCTAATGCACGCCCCCACTTTTAAATGAGCTACATTTGACTTCTTAAATCACCTAAACATAGTGAGGCATGACACCCACTGCAAGATTTAGCTATAAATACCAAAAACGGTCTTTCTGCTGTATGTTTCCTGGACTGAACTAAGACACATACACAGTGTAACAGACAAACATGCAGAGAGATGCCCACACACATGCATGTACATACAGAGATGCATGCACATGCACGGACAGAGATGCATACACATGCATGTATGCAGAGAGATGCATGCACATGCATGGACACAGAGATGCATGCACATGCATGTATGCAGAGAGATGCATGCACATGCATGGACACAGAGATGCATGCACATGCATGTACGCAGAGAGACGCACAGCCATGCACAGGGAGATGAACATGCGTCCATGCACACGCTCGCCAAACTGCAGGAGCGCATATCCAGCATTCCGTGTACTTTCAGCCGCGATAAATCGCTTGCATGTGGTGTGGTGTGGGGTGGGGGGTGGTTTCAGGTTTCCTCCCTCCATTAAGGCGCATGGCGGAGGAGGAGGGCAGCGGCCCGCTCTCCCAGCAGCCAACGCTCCCCCCCCCCCCCCGCATAACGAACACTGAGCGAAGAGGAGATTTGAGTGCACGGACGACGGAGCGTCGGCGCCGCGGCCCGTTACCACGACACCGGGCCCGTGACAGCTCCTAACGGCCGGCGGCGCCGACGACCCTGTCAAACAGAGCGACGCGAAAGCTCTCCGCCGCCGACACCGTTTCTGAGGTTGCCATGGCATCCCGGCGAGAGTGCACGTGCACGTCTGCGGGAGTCTGTTCCCCCCAGCACTTCACCCCAACGGCCCCCCCTCGATTCCAGCCACGGTCCGACACCTCTCTTAGGGAGGGGGGGGGGGGGGAGATATTACAAAAAACCACGCGGCCTTGACACAACAGCCGACACAATAAAAATCAGAGACGCCATCAATTAATTTCGCCGCTCGGTGATGAATGGGCCCCCGTCCCGCTCCGTTAACAAGCAGAGAGCACAACAAGAGAACCTGTCTCCGGGCCTCATTTTTAATCAGGGTGCCGAGAGCAGCTCTTCTGCGTCAGGGAAAGCTCTTCCTCGTCGAAGGAGAGCCCACAGGGGGAAAAGTGAAATGGATCCTCTCGGGTCGATAAATGGATCGCCCCGAAATCGATGGGGAGTTTTCTGCCTTATTTACACCTCCCCTTAATCAAGAAGGAGGGGGAAAAGTAACTTGGGTGAGCTCTCAGGAACTCGGAGTCCTTGTAAAGTAAATGGGATTGGACAGGCTAATCGATTGCAGTACCAGCCACCCCGCAACACAGATTTAGCTAAGCGCCAAAAAAATAAAATAAATAAGACATTTTAAAAGCACGCACTGCACGCGTGGACACGGGCACGCCGACCAAGTGACGATCTGCAAATCTCATAGGACACCCCCCGGAGAATCACAGCCAATCGGCTGGGGCGTGAGTGGCTGTGTGAGCACACGTGTCTGGGTGTGTGTGTGCATGCGTGCGTGTATGAGTGCGTGTGTGTGTGTGTGCGTGCGTGCGTGTATGAGTGCGTGTGCGTGCATGTGTGTGCGTGCGTGCGTGCGTGTATGAGTGTGTGTCTGCGTGTGTGTGTGGACAGGCTTATTTCCTACCCAGCCCCACACACCACAGAGTCCGCGCTGCTCCTGGTGCCTGTGTGGGTTTCTGGGTCAGTAAGAGCAAGTGCAAATGCACCTGCGATAATTGAGTTCCACACAGAACTCCCCCCCCCCCCCACTCCCAACGCGTGCCGCCCGGGGCCCAGGGGCCCGCACGGTGGCCAGGTCTGTGCGTGCTCTGCCCCTGCCCCCCTCCCCCGTGTCCCACTGAGCACCGAACTCAAATCACAAAGAAGAATGGGCTCGCGAACAAGTAGCACGCACGAGCCCCACTTCCTCCCGTGATTAATGGCAGCGTTAAACACTAAAAACCAAGGGGGTGGGGGTGGGGGGGTAGGGGGGGGAGACAAAAAAAAAATATAGCAATTGCAATACAAACTTACAAAGCAAAACAAGATATAAAGCAAAACAAATTGCTCCCTCAAAAGCTCTAATGATCTCTGCTCTACTTTCCCCTCCAACCGAAATAGACACGCGCCTAATGAGGTCGCATGCTGCTGATGTAGCAGCTGAGCATCCATGGAGACAAAGTGTGCTCTTGCAGCGTTTGGGGGGAGGGGGGTGAGGGCCTCTGAGGAAGCCAGGTCTGGCACAGACGGGGGAGGGGCGCTTTCAGTCTGCACAGAAACATGATCCCCGTGACCCCAAACCACATTTCTGCCAAAGGAAACCACAGTAATTTGCCTGAAACAAAATTAGCTTAAATTTAGGCATAAAAGCACATTAAAAGCAGGTTTAGTCATCTCTGCTTTTCTCATTTTACAGTCATTATTTTTTGCTTTGAGTTTACAAACCTCTTTATCAAGGGCTACTTACTCTACACTTTTTGGTTGTTTCATTTAGAATGTTTTCAATAATTTATCATCTCTCAATCCCAAACCATTTGTAAGAACTGCAAAGCGTACAAGATGGAAATGCCAAACCCTAAGCTGTTAACAGCTATGGATAAAAACTTCAGTGATTGAACAGCGGCTACCTATTAAAACAGCCCGCCATTCATAACCTGGTACTCTATAATGTTTACGTTCGTTTCTTCAGAGGAAGTATTTTTCCGAACGTGCACGTGCACGAGCTTTGAATGCGTATACGCACGCTCACGTGCACAAGCCCACACACGCGCGTGCGCCTGCCAGCTCCCGGACGCATGGAAAAATAAAAGAATAAATAAAAAAACAAACAAAAAAAACCACCCACGAGTAATAGAGCCATCTTTTTCACCCCAGACAGACACTGATCTCCCCCAATTCTCTTTTTTTTAACTATTTACTTTAAAGTTTAATAACATCCGTTGCTCTCTGATTGCCTATGACAGGTCCGGTAATCGAATACCATATGTGAGAAAGTTTGAGCCCAATGCGTTGTGACAGTTCTTTGTTCATAACGCACAACTTTCTACGGCCAGAGCCAGCGCAAAGCGCCGGGAGCAACCAGTCCAATTTCACCCCTCTCCTAAAAACAGACTAATGCGATTACACTCGCATCAAAACAATTTGGGCTTTAATTACGCGGGACACGTGGAGGCGCGGGGCGCCACAAACGCTTCTCAGAGGTAGCAATTGCCATGACAAGTTAAGAAAATACATTATTAAATAATCTCTCTGCTCATTTGAGTCCGTAATTGTACTGCGCGGCGAAGGCGGCGAAGGCCCTGCTTTATTCCCGATGCCTAATTCCTCGGATCAAAGGTTCTCGCGCGATGCCAAAAGGAGCTCGGTGAGGGAGGGACGCTTGCGCCCCTGTGGTCGGGGGGGGGGTGTGAAATCCAGGAGGATGGCCTGTTTGTTGCCCTTAATAATATGTTTTATTAATATTTCTTTATTCTTAAAATCCCCGTCCCCCTTCTCCTGGGTAAGGTAGCCTCTGCTATCCCTTGCACCGCTCGTGTGAAAGACTGGCACTGGCGTTTGCCCCCCCCCCCCCATCTCTGAACCTGTGAGTCTGACAGCTAACGTGCTAACGTGCTAGGCCGCTCGAGTCCAAAGAGCAGTCGCCTTTCTTCCGTCCGTTCCTGTGACCCCGGGGCCGTGCGATCTCGTGCTCAGCACCGCCCCGGGCGATGCCCAGGGTTTGCCCCCTATGCCGACCCCCAGGCCCGGCCTGGCACAGAAAGCACCCCCCCCCCGCCCGCCTTGGCGTGCCCGGTTGAAAGAGCCGTTAAACGGAGCTGGTGAATAATGCATGAGCTCCAGCTTCTCTCAGCTCTCACCTGCGCGGGAGCCAGCGCCACACAATCGCATTCATTACATTCTAATAATTATACCCTTCCATCGCACCCCCTTTGCCTTCATGTTCCTGCTGCAGACGTTGTTTTTTTTTTCTTTTAATGACGGTAATGTATGTACGGTTTAACACTGGAGCGCGATAAAGCCTGTTCTGCGTCTCCCCGGAGTCTGGAACGGGGTCTCCCTGGCCTGGAGCTCAATGCGCGCGAGAGAAACGTCTGCTCGCCGCGGCCGCTCGGCTCGTAACCGCGACGACGCGGCTTCCCATCGAGCGCCGTCCGATGAGGGGACGGGACGGGACCGCTGTTCCGCGCTCCCGCCGAGGACGAGTGGTAAGCGTGCGGGTATCGATTGCTCTCCCCTTGGCTGGGGGGCCGGGGGGGCAGAGGAGCGGACGCGATTGTTTCGGACGGCCGCCGCAGACGCCGGTGTCCTGGACGACGGAGCGGGGGGGAAACGGGGGGGGGGCGCACCGGTGATGGATGTTCGGGGTTATGGGGCCGGACACGCTGGCGGCAGCTGCGGATGGACTTGACGATTATATCTGCGTGCTCGTGTGTGTGTGTGTGTGTACGCGTGTCTGTGGGTGTGTCTGTGTATGTGTGTAAGCATATGTGCTGCACATTTCCCGACACTTGTATCTACACATATGTATTTAGGTGGATATCTGAGTGCTTGCATGTAGATATCCAGCTCTGTTATTACATACAGTACATGCAGGAGTACCTGTGTGTGTGTGCTTCTGTGCTATCTGCGAATGTTAACTTATAACAGCTCATATACCATATCGTGTGTGTCCATGAACTAGTGTGTGTGTGTGTGTGTGTGTGTGTGTGTGTGTGAGTGTGTGTGTGTGTGTGTGTGTGTGTGTGTGTGTGTGTGAGAGTGAGACAGTGTGTGCTGACTCTTCTGTATGTACGTATGTAAAATGTGCATGTATGTGATGATATGCGTGTGTGTGTGTGTGTGTGTGTGAGACAGTGTGTGTTGACTCTTCTGTATGTACGTGTGTAAAATGTGCATGTATGTGATAATGTGCATGTGCTCATGCACGCGTTTCTTTTTGGCTATGCCCACACGTGTGAGCCTCTGCTCAGCGGGAGTGGCTCAGCATCACTCACGGTGCTGGAGCTACCATTTTGTCCGTGCCTCTATGTAGGTCAGCCAGCAGCGATGGGCCATCAATTTTACTGTCCTACTTAGAAAGACACACAGTGCACTAGAGAAACTGGGATTTTTCATCCACAGTGCGCTCTCTCCCTCCACCTCCTTTCCCCAGCCCCTCCATTTCCACAGTACCCCCCCCCCACCCCCCCCCTCCTATTCCTTTAACCAATACACACCTTCTGCTCAGCGAGAGAGCTTCTTACATACTCAAAGCAATAAGAGGCAAATATACAAAAAAAGTGATTACATTAGGGCCAAAAGGAACAGCAGAAGAACACTGCTCCGGTTTGCTCATAACCTCAGCCTTGTGTTGACCCGACCAGCACCCGGCTTTTTAACACAAGCAGACCTGGGCTAAGTGTCAGAGATACAAGACAATGCAGTGATGTCAAATGTTAAATGAACCCTTCAATTAAGAGCTTAAAAAAAAGTCTGAATCAATCGCAACAGGACCAAATAAAAAAACCTCTGGAGTCCACTGATTTTCAAAAGTACACGGTCTCAAAAAAAACAAACATTACACATTTACAATGGCGGTTAACTCCAGAAATAATCTGAACCGTGGCTCTCTTGAGCTGTACAATAACGCAGCTCAGAACACCTACTTGACCGAATGACGTCGCTATTTGAAATTTCTGAGTGTTGGCTTCGGGTGCGTCGAGCAGACAGGAAACGGGGGGACGGAACTGACGCCGCCGGCTTCGACCCGCTCCGTTCGTTAAAACGCAGCTGATTTGTGGAAGCGGGGGGAACTGACCTGACGAAGAGGCGCCCCGAACGCACGCAGCCACCGCCGACGCGCTCGCGCGCGGAGTAATAGCATCATAATTTCAACCGCGCTTTTTTTTTTTTTTTTAATTTTTTTTTTTTTTAAACGTCAAAAAATCAAGACGGATTAAGGCGAGCGGCCGCCGTTTTTTTAAAGAGCTGAATACACAGACGCTAACAAAAAAAGCCCGCGCTGATTAAGCGTAATTAGGCTATTCACAACCGACTGTGGCCAGACATCATTTCGGCTCGCGCAAGTGATACATTTTAAAAGCAAGACGCTGAATCAATTCATCCATAATTAAGAACATTTGCGATAGCACTCTAGCCGAGCCCGTCGCCATTAAGAGCAGATTGTTTTTAACGAGGGGCTGAATAGACTTGTAAGTCATACCATTACCTTTATTTACTTTTTCATTAAGCCTTTTGAAATTCGGTTCGGTAATGTTGGCAACCTTCGAGCGCTGCAAGTTTTACATAGCAGCGAGTTAAATGGAACAAATTAATAAAAAATAAAAAATGTAAAAAAAAATGAGGTCCAAAGATTTTTTTTACAATAAGTTTTTTGGAATCATGCCCAGACAGGAGGAGGATAGAAACGCGCAGCCGTCCCACATGAGAGAGACAACCCGGGACGTCTTACACACCGCGTGTGATGAACGAATCGCGTTTCCCCATCAAAGCGGCCAGGGGCAAAAGCGGCAGAGAAACCACCCGCACGGCTGACCCTTCCCCTCCTTGTCCCGGACGCCTCTCCGGCCGTCCTAGGACAGCCGCTGGCGCGCGGAGAGGCAGAGGTCAGCCTGGGACGTCCTGCGGGAGTAGCTGTAGCTGCTCCGGGGAGGGGGTGGGGGGGGGGGGATGATTTGCATGTGTAGTACCTTCTGTTCCCCGAGCTCCCCGGGTTTGTTTGAAAGTTTAAGCGTAGCGTAATTGGTTGCATAATCAAACGTGAAAAGGAACACTGCCGAGCCATTTCGCCACTTCAAAATGTCCTTTAATCACGAGCTTTGGGACAGCGCCAGGATGAATTAGCAGAAATGAAAAGCCCCATTGCGTACCGCGCCTGCTGTTTATTTATTTCTTTGTTCGCCTCGCTTATTTAATTTGCTTGTCTGTCTTTCCCCGTATAAGGATTTCTAGCTACGCTGAGACAAGGGCTCCATCCATCTGGGTCTCGATCCAACAGCATTGCGGTGATCAGTACGTTCGCCTTAGTGGACCAGCCTGAGCGAAGCTACTGACCGCTATTAAGCAACATGCTAAAAAAAAAAAAAAAAAAAAAAAAAGCAACATGCTGAGGAATATTCGGAGGGGTGTCTGGGCTGCGCTTTGCGTTTCCGCTGGTCACGTGGTAGAGATCTGCATAATCAACATGGCGGCCTGTTTTACATGACTAAAGAACCGAGGAACACAGCCTACTACATGGCTGATCCCTTTGCATGGCCTAAAACTGCTGATACTCCATGTGCAGACCAGATACTCATCTCCTGCCTTCCATTCAAGGTTCAGTGTGCTGTTTGAATTGCTGTGCCAGCCTTGGACATTGTGCTTAAGGCCATGAATATTCATAAAGAGTCAGCCAATCAAAAATTTTTTATTTTTTTTTTCCCCAATGTCTAGGTTCCTTTGAAGAATGTATGGTGAGACCAAAGGTGGACTATAAAGGAGAGATTCTCAATGGGAACAGGAAAGCTTTGTCCCTCACAATTGCTGAACAGCAAAAGTTAAATCGCCGGTATCTGTTAACATCAGGACTCCTTTGCACTTCAAAAACTTCACCCGAGAGCAGAAACCCAAAGGAAAGGAGGGCAGAGAGGGCACCGGTCTCTGAAGTGGAGATTTTCTGGAGGCTACATGAAACGCGGAGGGTGTGGGGCGAAAGAGAAGCCACCGCAGAGCACCACCGCACCCGCACCCGCACCCGCACCCAGCAGCTCGGCCCGGCGTGGGGACGCTCTCGTTTTAACCGAAGGGCCTTGTTCTCTGAGGTCTTTTTTTTTTTGGTTTTTTTTCCCAGTTTATTTGCCCCCCTTCATTCACTGGCTTTAGAGCAGAGAGCTCATTTCAATCTCAAAGCTGACATCTGTAGAAGCGGTGATGTGATTTAAATGAGTGTAGTTAATCCCGTAGCATGGGGACGAGGCACAGGAGCTCCAGAGAGAGAGAGGGTTGAGAGAGAGAGAGGGAGAGCGAGGGAGGGAGAGAGAGAGAGAGAGAGAGAGAGCACACCGCTGCAGAGGGAAGGGGAATCTGAGAGAGGTGCACAGGCAGTGTTTGTTTAATGAACACTTCACACCTAAAGTACTTGCAGCTGCAGACACCTATCGGGCCAGGAGAACTAGCGAGCGGCTCTGGACTGGAGCGCACTGCAAGCAGACCAAACGGACCCGCAGAAACGGGCCAGAATGGACCCGAACGAGACCGTGAAGCAAAGCAACTCCGGTCAGATTCGAGATTCCTTCACAGTGGCAAGCAAAAAATAAATAAAAACAATAGTGGATAGAAATAAAAACGAATAAACCAAGGACTACTCTTAAA